>NC_133654.1:18936001-19236001 GCF_009905375.1 Apium graveolens | reverse complement strand
AAATTATTATTTTATTGAGAAAGAAAACACCACACGACTTTGCATTTATAAAAAAAATACATCTTTAAGTTATGTTTTAGTGAGCCAATAAGGATCATTTTTTCCATGATGTTTGAGACCTTATTTAAAAAAATTGTGTCATTGAGGGCCAACACCATCATTTCATTATCATCTCAACATTTAGAAATTTATTTTTTTTTATCAAAGACAATATATAATTGTCAAGATCTATATGCAAGAATATATGATATCACATGAATAACATATAATTTATTTTTATTTTGATAATCAATCGTTATATATAATCTAGTATCATATTCTATAATCATTATATTTTAATAATCGTTTGTTATATGTAGTATCATAGATTTTATATAAAAATTCCCTTAAAAAGTATTAAATCATTATTTAAATACGTGTTATGTTTAAGTTTTATCTTTTTCATAAAATAGTTCTTTTCATGTGTTAGATATGGATTAATATTATCATTTAAATAGTAACTTAAATTAACACACACACATATATATATATATAATGATTAAAAAATATTATTATAACACTTATATGACAAATACATATTAAGTGAATTATTAAAAACACAAATAAGACATTAACCTAGTATTGTTGAAGTGTGTGGGTTAGTGGCTAAAATTAAATTCAATTCCTATTAACAACATTATTTTAAAATATAATAAATATACATGCAAATTTGTAATTTTAAATAAATAAAATGTCATTAATTTTATATCATGTTATGCTATTATAAATTGATTAGTATTATTATTTTAATAGTAACTTAATTCTTTTAGAAATATATAAATAATTAAATCTGTAATTATAAAAAAAATATGACTAAAATACTATTTTATGACTCTAATGTGACAAATACATATTAAATGTATGATTTAAAGAATAAATGACATATTAGCATATTGAAGGGTGCATTCTAGACCTTAGACTAAGGTTTAATTAGGAATAGAATTTCTCACTAATTTTAAATTTATGTTGGTGTATTATATAGATAAAGATTTATACAAAAATACCGTCGATAGACATACGTACATGGTGCAAATTCTACAGATGCTAATATACTGAAATTTGAAAATATCCTAGACGTGACTAAATACTGGTGAAATTAAATTTAAATGGTTGTATGCATAGTATCTATTAAATTAGTCGAAGTAACCATTTGGGTATGAGTCATTGCATGACAGAGGTAGAAATAAATTGTACCCTATCTTGCAGTAGACGGCAAATATTTATATTTTTTATTTTTTCTTGGTTAACAGAGTATGGTCTAGAATCTCGGATGACAACCAAAGGCGATACATATAGCTTTGGGATCCTGTTATTGGAGATGCTCATAGGGAAGAAGCCTACTCATAGTAGTTTTTGTGGAGGAATTAACATTCACTACTTTGTTTCAATGGATTTGTTTAACGATGTAACTGTGTTTGATTATTTATTTAAATTAAAGTATTTAAAATAAGTTAGTTGTTTGTTTATTTCATAGTTAGAATAAGTCAGTTGTATAAGGTGATTGTATGCAGCTAGAATAGGTCGTGTGAGTAGTTCAGATAAATTAGGAAGTTGTGGAGATGAATCAGGTATGCAGTTCCTGGTTTATCGTTATCATCTCTGCATTTTAAATACCCGCGCATGTATCATTTAATATTGTGACTTCTGTCTTTAAGTTTTTTCATTCAGAAATATTAGTAAAGTGAGTTGATTATAAACTTTGTTTATAGATTCTTATTTACACCCTATACCTGGTATCAAAGCCACGCTCAAACTGATACAAACAAAAAAATAAATGGCCATGGAAATAAGGGGAAGAAGAGCTCATTTGGGTTGAGCTATCAAATCCTAACTAAACAAACTACACGGCGTGGGCTATAAAAGTGAGAGTATTTATGCAAGCCCATGGTGTGTGGGATGCCATAGAACCAAAGGATTCCAAGGTTACTGTTTAAGAGAAGATCGACAAAAGGGTGATGGCGATTATTTTTCAGGGAATTACAGAGGACTTGTTGATGTCAATCGAACAGAAGAAAACCTCCAAGGAGGTGTGGGAAGCGATCAAGATGGTGCATCTGGGTGCAAACAAGGTGAGAAAGCGAAAGCTCAGACTCTCAAGGCTGAATTTGAGTCTCTCACTATGAAAGAGACTGAGCAACTCGATAATTTCTGTATGAGATTGAATGGGCTGGTAACAAATATCCGAGCCCTTGGGGAGAACATTGAAGAAACATATGTGGTCAAGAAGCTCCTTCGAGCTGTGCCCACCAGGTTCCTGCAGATAGCATCATCCATTGAACAATTTGGCGACTTGGAAGAAATGTCTGTGAAGGAAATAGTTGGATCCCTTTAAGGCCCATGAAGAGAGATTACGTGGGCAAACAGAGAGTGGTGTATAACAACTTCTTCTTACAGAAGAAGAATGGGCGAAGAGGGATAAAAAGGATAGTCAGTTACTTTTGACACATGAGGAATGGCTGGAAAGGACTAGAAGGGGAGGCATACGCAACAACAATGAAGCTAGAAGCAAGGAATTTGTACGTGGTAGTCACGACAGAGGGAAGGTACGATGTTTCAATTGTTTAGCCTATGGGCACTATGCTGCAGAGTGCCGTAAACCCAGACGAGATAGAGAACAAAGAAATGAAGTCAATCTAGTTGAAAAAAATGACGACGATCCAACGTTGTTATTAGCCAAACACCATGAGGTCAAGGAGGAGATTATATTACTGAATGAAAGAGGCGTGACACCAAAACTCAACACTGTGACGAATAATAAAGGCGGGCAATCAAATGTATGGTATCTTGATAATGGGGCGAGTAACCACATGACTTGCCAGCGTTCAAAATTTAAGGATTTGGATGAAGGCGTGACTGGGAGAGTAAAATTTGGAGATGGTTCAACCGTCGAGATCCAAGAAAAGGGGTCACTGTAGTTTATAACTAATGATGGCAAGGAATGTTTTCTAAAGGAGGTATATTTTATCCCTAACTTATGCAATAATATCATTAGCTTAGGTCAATTATCAGAAAGTGGTAGTCAAGTTGTTATTAAGGGAGAATATTTGTGGATCCATGATGAGAATAACATGCTGATATTGAAAGTCAAAAGATCGATGAATAGGTTGTATAAGGTGATACTTAGAGACAGTAAGAATGCATGCTTACTGGCTAAAAGTGATGAAATTTCATGGTTGTGGCATTCACGGCTGGGTCATATAAATTTTCAATCCATGTTGCTTATACCAAGAAATGGGATGGCACGAGGACTACCTGATTTACCAACCCGAGGAATGTATGTAAGGGATTCTTAATGTCGAAGCAAGCAAGGCGTTCGTTCCCATCTCAAACTGAATTCACTGCTAAAAAATGCCTGGAACTTGTTCATGGAGACATATGTGGTCCTATTTCACCACCAACCCATCTGGTTACAAATATTTTCTATTGTCTGTCGATGATTTTGGTCGTGCAATGTAGGTCTACATGTTGAAAAGAAAAGATGTGGCATTTACGTTCTTTAAATAATTTAAAGCTTTGGTGGAGAAAGAATCAAGCCAGAAGATAAAATTTTTGAGAAAAGACAGATGTGGAGAGTTCAAAAGAGTTCCGTCAATTTTGTGAGGATGAGGGCATTGTCAGATACTTCACAACGCTATATACTCCACAATAAAATGGCGTTGTGGAACGTCGCAATCGCACAGTGGTGGCAATGGGAAGAAGTTTACTAAAGGAGCGAAATATGCCATCATACATGTGGGGAGAAGCCATCAGACATATTGTTTACCTACTCAATCGACTGTCAACTCAAGCAGTATCAAGAGCAACCCCTTAGAAGCTTGGACAAAATTAAAGCCACAAGTTGATCACTTAAGGGTTTTTGGATGCATTTCTTACATGAAAATTCCTACTGTGCATATAAAAAGCTGGACAACAGAAGTATGTGTATTGTGCACCTTGGGTGAGAGGCAGTTACCAAAGCTTATCATTTATACTGTCTAGACACTGGGTCTATACACATCAACAGAGATGTAATTTTTGAAGAAACAAAAGCGTTGAATTAGGGTGAAACGGTAGTAACAAATACAACAGGTGACACAGTTGAGAAAATGCAGCGATGTCATCTACATTTGTTGTGGCTGATTCTCAGTTTACAGATCCTCAGAGAGAAAAAGCACCTTGCAGTGAAGAAAACTCACAGTTCAACACGATGGAAGGTGGTGAGGATGGACAAAGTTTCTTGTTGATGGCACACACATGTACATCAAGCTCACACAGTGGAAGTATGAAAACACAATCAGCCACACCAAATTCACATAGTGAAAATATGATTGAAGAACGGTCTTCACAAGATGATACTTATGATGGGAGTGAACCACCACAACGTTTCAGGATTCTGAGCGATATCTATAATGAAACGGAAGAAGTGGAGTTGACTGATGAGCTGAATGATGATTTATTATAGCTGGTACTGATGAGCCAGTCAGTTACAATCAGGCCGTAAAAGAAAATGCATAAAAACAGGCTATGGACTGTGAAATTAAAGAAATAGAGCGGAATAAAACTTGGAAACTAACAGACTTGCCACCAGGTCACAAAGCCATTGATTTAAAGTGGGTAATAAGGTTAAAAGAGACACAAATGGTGATATCTTGAAGCATAAAGCATGACTGGTGGCGAAGGGATACGTGCAAAAATATGGTATTGATTTGAAGAGGTTTTTGCCTCGGTAACTAGGATGGAAACAATACATCTTTTGATAGCATTGGCGGCTAAGAATGAATGGAAGGTACATCATTTGGATGTAAAATCGGCTTTCTTGAACGGTAATTTAGTTAAAGAGGTGTATGTGAATCAACCAAAAGGGTATGTTAAAGCAGGACATGAGGGAAAGTTTACAAGTTATATAAGGCATTATATGGACTATGACAAGCTCCACGGGCTTGGTACACTCGGTTGGACAAGTACTTGGGTAAACTCAGATTTATAAAATATCCCCTGGAATATGTTGTCCATACAAGGCGTGAAGGTGATGAATCACTGATTATAGGTGTGTACGTGGATGACCTAATTATATTAGAAACAAGTGTAAAGAATATTGTCAGATTTTAGAAACAGATGAGTGAAGAGTTCGAGATGACTGGCTTGGGGAAGCTTAGCTACTACCTTGGCATCGAAGTTGATCAGGTAAAGGATTATAAAGTTAAAACAAATGGCTTATGCTTATGCTAAAAAGGTTCTTGAGAAAGCTGGTATGTCTAACTGTAATCCAGTAAAATTTCCGATGGAGCCAAAGATACAGCTGCATAAGGATGAAAAATGCAAACAAGTTGATCCCACAGAATTCAAAAGCATGGTAGGTGGCTTAAGATATTTAGTACATACACGTCCAGACATCGCGTATGCAGTTGGGGTGGTAAGCCGATTTATAGAGAGGCCTACTACGTTATATCAACAAGCAGTCAAGAGAATCATCACGTATGTGCAAGGAACGATAAACTATGGGCTGGTATATACTAAAGGTCATGGGGATTATATGTTGTCTGGTTTTTCAGATAGCGATCTTGCAGGAGATATGGTTGACAGGAAGAGTACAGGTGGAATGGCTTTTTATCTTGATGAAAGTTTGATTACATGGGTATCTCTAAAGCAGAGGTGTGTAGTTTTATCCTCATGTGAAGCCGAATTTATGGCTACTGCTGCTGCAGCATGTCAAGGGATATGGCTACATAGACTACTCAGTCAAATAACAGATGTCGAGGCTGGACCAGTTGTGATTTATATTGATAACAGATCTGCTATTGATTTGGCAAGAAACCCAGTATTCTATGGACGTCCAGTAAACACATAGACGCACGCTATCATTTTATTTGGGAGTGTATGGAAAAAGGTCTGATTATTATCAAGCATGTATGCACTGATCAACAGAGAGTAGATGTTCTAACAAAGCCTATGTCAGTTGTTAAGTTCGAATGGATTCGGAGCTGCTGGGGTTAAAATCGTAATTACGTTTAGATTAAGGGGGAATATATTGGATTATTTATTTAATCTAAACGTATTTAAAGTAAGTTAGTTGTTTGTTTATTTCCTAGTTAGAATAAGTCTGCTGTATAAGGTGATTGTATGCAGCTAGAATAGGTCGTGTGAGTAGTTCAATTTATCAAGGAAGTTGTGGAGATGAATCATGTATATAGTTATCTTTGCATTTTAAATACCCGCGCATGTATCAGTTAACATTGTGACTTCTGTCTTTAAGTTTTTCCATTCAGAAATTATATCCTATATATAATTGGAATAAGGGAGTTTTTGTGGTATGTTCGTCACACATATGGTTGCACCTGCTAAAGTATAGTTGTAATATAGACTATATTTATTTCATTTATTCTATTATTTTACTATAATATATAATAATCAGTATAACAAAACAATAGGCAATTAATTAAGAAATTGAACTATGATTATATATTCTTAAATAATATAAAATAATATTAAAAGTACTATATTATATATAATAAAATCAACAATTATCTTAATAAAAATAAATACAAGTAACAATTAACAAATCATTTATAATCGGGTTAAAGTTGTATCATTTTTTTTAAAACATCGGAGTGGGTAAATTTGATTTCAAATATTTTG
The DNA here is from genome assembly GCF_009905375.1 of Apium graveolens. Taxonomy (NCBI): domain Eukaryota; kingdom Viridiplantae; phylum Streptophyta; class Magnoliopsida; order Apiales; family Apiaceae; genus Apium; species Apium graveolens. The sequence continues at coordinate 19,229,347 of NC_133654.1, read as the reverse complement.
AATAGATAATTTTCATTTGTATCTTATAAAATAACAAAAAAATTTAGATTATATGTAGGTATAAATATTACATTATTTTATTTAGTTTTGTAAAAAGGGAAAATTATGGATTATCTTTCAAAAAAATTTGAGCACGCGAATACTCTAAAACATAAAAACGAGAAATATATATAAAAATAATAATAAATCTATTACAATTTAAAATGAAAACAAAGATCTAATATAAAAATATTATAGATTATATTTATTTTATTTATTCTATTATTGTATTAAAATATTTAATGAATTCATAACAAACATAACAAACATAATATGTAATTAATTAAAAAATTGAACTATAATTGTATATTATTAAATGATATAAAATAATGTTAAAAGTCTTATATATATATATATATATATATGTAATACAAGCAACAATTATCTTAATAAAAATAAATATAAGTAACAATCAACAAATTATTTATTTATCGGGTTAAAGTAGTATCATTTTCTTTAAAAAAATGGAACGGGTAAGTCTGATTTAAAATATTTTTGAATAGATTTTTCGGATTATTACTAGAATATAAAAAATAATAAAATATTGTTACAAATACGGAAGATGAAATCCCAAACAACAACTTTTAAATCTTTGATCAAACTCCTGAAAAGAAAATATATAAATAACAAAATAATTACGTAAATATATTATGTGGTATGATTAAAATATTCTCCTTACAAATTATGTGAAAAAATCAGGCAACGAAGAAATAAAATAAATTATAACACATATGTTATTTTTAGGCTATCAAGGTCAAATATAAAAATACAATAATAACTAAATATATAAGTAGAAAAAGTACAATTTTTTGAAAAATATATTTTTTACGAAAAATATAAAATTTGTTTAGGAATTAAAATTATTATATTAAAATTTAGATAAAAAAGAAAAAATATTCAAAAAGATTATATAAAAAAATAATAATAATCACTTGTCAAATCTAGTATTAGTAAAGTGAGTTGCTTATGACCTTTGTTTATACATTCTTGTTTACACATTACACCCTATAAACTGAAATTGCAGACCGGCAGGTAATGACATCGGGATGACAAACAAGTAAAGGAATGTCTGACTAGAATGTTCAATATTGGTTTAAAATGCTCCAGGCCATCACAATGGATCGGCCACATGCATGTCGTACTACTTGAGTTGGAATCCATTAGGAACAACTTTCAGGTTATTTAAACGTACAACCCGGCGTTTTAAAAATCTTTTCATATAAAGGTTTAACATTAAGTAATTACGTAATCTATTACTAAACCGTCTAAATTATTTTATTATTTATAATGATTCTTATACCAAAAAAACATATAAAGTGATTAAGGGGGAATATATTGGATTATTTATTTAATCTAAATATATTTAAAATAAATTAGTTGTTTGTTTATTTCCTAGTTAGAATAAGTTAGATGTATAAGGTGATTGTATGCAGTTAGAATAGGTAGTGTGAGTAGTTCAGATAAATTAGGAAGTTGTGGAGATGAATCGGGCAGGGTTTTATAGTTATCATCTTTGCATTTTAAATACCCGCTTGTTTATACATTAATGATTACACCCTATAAACTGAAATTGCTGACCTGCTCAAGGAATGCCCGACTAGAATGTTTAATATTGGTTTAAAATGCTCCAGGCCATCACTACAAGTGGATCGGCCATACATGCATGTAGGACTTTGTGAGTTGGAATCCACTAGGAAAAACTTTGAGGTTATTTGAACGTCCAACTGGCTTTTAAAAATCCTTCCATATAAAGGTTTAATATTAAATAATCAGGTAATCTATTACTAAATTGTCTAAATTATTTTATTATTTTCAATGATTCTTATACCAAAAAATAAATTTGTAACTTCATATGTTAATATTTAAAAAATCAAGTTTGAGTCTAGCCAATCATAAGGCATCAAACGTAGCTACACTCTAAACTATTATTATTTTCAACTATTTTTAATCAAAATAACATTTTACAACTTCATATTTTGAAGTTAACATTTAAAAAATCCTCGCATATAAAGGTTGAGTTTATGCTATTAAATTATCATTTTAAATTAAAAAAATAAATGTAAGTAATCAAATTTTATTTCATAACATAAAATATTTAGAGCTAATATATAAAATTTATATTTTAATATACAAAAATCATTGTTTATATTATATAATCTCGTAATTTTAAAAAAAAGGTAAGCAATCAAATTTATTTCAGATAATATAAAATTTAGAATTAATATATAATATTTACATTTTAATATTCAAAAACCATTGCTTATATTATATGATAATTTTGAATAACTTTGAGTTATTACAAAATCAATTTGGACTATTTTATTAGTTTTCAATGATTTTTATACTAAACAAATTTTTGCAACTTCATATTTTGAGCTTAACATTTAAAATATGTAACTATATTATGAAAAAAATACATAATTACAAAATTTTACAACCTCATATTTTGAATTTAATATTTAAAATTTTGTAACTATATATCATGAAAAACAAAATATACCAAAAATTATAATATAATAATCTCATCATAATTTGAAAAAAAAAATTAAAATTTAAAACTTATATAATAATTACATTTTAATATTAAAAAATATAAAACATAAAATTATATTTGACTATTAAAAAAAGAACACCGCCTAAAATTATATGTATTATAATATATATATATATATATATAATGAGCACTCATATTTGTAGTCCAATATTTAGAACTCAATTTAATTCAAATATATAATAACTTTAAATAACTTTGTTATGTAATTCTCTAGAGATCTCTATAATATAGTTTTAATTAAATTACCACCGCACATGTACATAATACATAGATTTCAAAAATATAACCAGCTATGATTTTTTTTATAATATACATTTAAAATATTATTATTAATATTTTAGATAGAGTTTATCATTTTGTATTATTTATTAAAAAACAATATTTTAGATAGAGACATAAATATCTTTTAACATTATTTACTCTTACTTATTACTTATTAGAGTCACCTAGTCCAATATTTAGAACTCAATTTAATTCAAATATATAATAATTTTGTTTGTTATGTAATTATCTACCGAGATCTCTATAATATAGTTCTAATTAAATTGTCATCACAGATGTACATAAATCATAATACATAAGATTTCAAAAATATAAGCAGCTATGATATTCTTTTTTATAATATACATTTAAAATATTATGAATAATATTTTAGGATAGAGACATAAATATCTCTTAACATTATTTCAAATTTGAAAATTCAAATTTCAAACTAAAAGATAAGTTCCGATAAATCTAGAATTTTTATATAAATATACATGTGCACAAAGATTTCACTCATAAAAATTTAAAAGTGCTTTGAAATGACACTTGATAAGAGCACATAGAATCAGTTTTCACAAATGCACCTACATCTTGGTCCGAGCCTCACTCCATTATCATCGGAAGATTATCCTCTATGAAGAAATTAAGTACATAATTCAAAACCTATTTTCATACATGATCACTTTCACATTCTCGTCACAAATATATCCTATGATAACAAGACCACCAATAGAATTGTAGCACCAAATATTTGGTCAAGTTTTTTTTGTAACTTGCATGAATTTTAAAATTATTATGTCAATATTGTTCACCGACATTATCTTTCAATTTTTCTTCTTTTTTTCTTAGTATTCTTGCACTATATTGTATTTTCTTAATAAAATTACTCATTATCTCCAAATGTGCTTAGTACAATAATTTTACGACATGATGGTTCTTTGTTACTCATTTTTTAAGATTATCGCATATAATTTTAATTATTAATCTTAAAATTCTTCTACTAATTTTGAAAAAAATAAAAAATATATATGTGTAATGTTATACAACTTAAGAATATTTCGGTTACACTTGAAATTACATGACGTAGAATTGTATCAATCCTATAGAAAGTAATATGTATTATTACTTTATCAAGAAAAATTATTTTAAAACTCTTCTGCTATTTATTAAATAAATAAAGCTCAATATAATCATTTTTTGAACAGATTTAAGGTTTCTGCTTATGTTGTGGACTCTACCACTGTCATTGAAGTTATATTTTTTGATCGTGAAATTAGAAAATTGACATCTAAATATGTGAACAATGTAAATGAATTAATGTAGGTATAATACTATACCAGCCCTCTCCCTTAAAGCCCGAGAGCTCTAGGTCTACAATATATATATATATGTATATATATTTATATTTATATATATATATAATGTTTGTGTTAAATTTAAATAACTCAATTATCATGTCATATAATATTATTTTTTTTTTAGGCTGAAAAATGTTCCTAGCCATGCTCAAGAAGACAAAAAATTAATACTTACACTTTTATTGGATAATAAAAATTATCAAGTTCATGAATATTTATTATATTCTATGACAGATGACTATGGCATCTCACCTGGAGACGATCACTATGCATGTATGGTAAATCTCTTAGGCCTAGCTCGGGTTACAAAAGAAGCTGAGGCCTTAATCCTAAATATGCCATCCAAACCAGGAGTCCTAGTTTGGCAGACTCTACTTGGTGCCTGTCGACTTCATGGGGATATTGATATTGCAACTTGTGCAAAAGAGCATGCTTTATATTTAGACAGACATACCCCTTCAACTTATGTATTGTTAAGTAAAACCTTCGCTGATACGAGCAACTGGTATGCTGTTGGAACACTGAGAGAACTAATGGGAAAGCGGGATGTTAAGAAGAGGTCGGGCTCTAGTTGGATTAGCTAAATGGAGACTAAAAAAAACAAAATGCAACAGGTTGGGATAGACCCTGGGAATCTAATTTTTCTTGATCCATTACTTTGTATACAACTATTTGAGAAGGGTATGATGTTGGATTCTAATCTAAACTGTTTGGGCTTTGGTTAAGTTGATGGGCCTATATTTTTGTTTATGTTTAGTGTTTAAAAATAATAATCGTTGTTGTATCAGATATAGCAGCATGAAGTAGTCAACCTCTTAGTGGAGAGATTATAGGAGGTAGTGAAGTTTATTTAGTAGTTGAAATAGTCTGGGAAGTGGCTGATATAGTTCCTAGTTTGTAGCAGCAGTTTAGTATCACGTACCCTGTACTTTGCTTATTTATTTGCAGCATGTAATTTGTTTTCTTAGAGAAATTAGAAGATAATACAATATAGTCCTAGAGAGCATTTCGGTATTGTACATATCAATTTTTCATCATGTTTATTATGTAGTTATCATTCTAGTACATCTTCTATTTTTAACATGGTATCCGAGGTACCGATCTTTGTGGCATAACAATTTGTTTTTCGAGAAGAAGCTTCAGGTGAGAAGGCCAAATGATGGAAAGAAGTCCCGAGAGAAGCCTCAGAAACAAAAGCAAGAGCAGACGAGAACAATAATTTTGTTATTAACAAAGTGGTGGTGGTATCTGTGAGAAAGTGATGGTAGTAAGAAAGCAACATACTGTTGTTGTCCAAGAGCTATTGTGCATGTGATGTGATGTATGTCTATTTGCAATCAACCGAGAAAGAAGAAATCACGGAAGATAGAATGATGGTGCTGGTTGTCCATATGAGTATACATATATATTACCTGTGTATGTATAGACTGGACAGAATATAGCAGAGAAAAATGGGAAGATGAGTTCAATGTTAATGATATTGCATGGGCACAAGGGTGAGGTTGGCGGACTGGTCAGGAGGATTGTGGTCTAATTCACAAGAAGTGATGAAGAAGAAAGCCAAACGGGCTTCTGATATTGTGAAACTTAAGGTGCCAGACGGGCAAGTTTGTAGTGCCAGGCGGGAAAATAAATGACGTGTCAGACAGACAAATGAAAGCCATACGGGCTGATTGTCAGATGGGAAAATAAGTTATTGCCAGATGGGCATAGAAGAAATAAGCTTAGCTTAAAACAATTTAGATTAAGGAGGTGATTGTTAGATTCTAATCTAAACTGTTTGGACTTTGGTTAAGTTGACGGGCCTATGTTTTTGTTTATGTTTAGTGTTTGAAAATAATAATCGTTGTTGTATCAGATATAGCAGCATGAAGTAGTCAACCTCTTAGTGGAGAGACTATAGGAGGTAGTGAAGTTTATTTAGTAGTTGAAATAGTCTGGGAAGTGGCTGATATAGTTCCTAGTTTGTAGCAGCAGTTTAGTATCACGTACCCTGTACTTTGCTTATTTATTTGTAGCATGTAATTTGTTTTCTTAGAGAAATTAGAAGATAATATAATATAGTCCTAGAGAGCATTTCGGTATTGTACATATCAATTTTTTATCATGTTTATTCTGCAGTTATCATTCTAGTACGTCTTCTATTTTTAACATATGATAGTTCCAAAGGGCACTATCAAAAGTCATTTGTGTAGTCACTCGTACATCTTACAAGGTTACCGGTAATGCTGTTGCAATGGTTGTATAGTGCTATCGGTAATATAATTTGCACCTTGGACACAAAATTGTTGCATTAAAGGCATGGTTTCACTTCAAGGAAGCTAAACATGTGTTCTTTTAAGAAATTATTTTACCGGAGAACTGTATATTATGTTCTGCAAATTAAATTTAGGTTTAGATAACAAAATTTTTTAGTTCAAAAAAAGAAAATTTAGGTTCAGAATAGATATCTATAATAAATTATATAATTCATTATAGTCTGTTGTAAATTTTGACAATGTTATATGATTTGAATACATAGCACAAATTCTGACAATGTTATATGAACGCGATGAGGAGAAGTGGAAAATTATTTAATCTCTTGTTATCGCAGAGGAAAATGATTTAATCTCTTATTGTCCCAGTTTCTGAGTTCGATTATCGCTCACCCTTGAATTGTTAGAAGAGACCTAATTATTCAAAAAGAAAAAAACTGGCGTTCATATAATTTGGGTTTTTGAAACCATTTGGTTGGATCATTACCAGATGGTATTGGTGCTTTAAAAACCTTAGTTGAATCGGATATTTCAGAAAATGAGTTTTTGGTTTATTTCCAACAGAGCTGGGTGATTGCATTATACATGCAACTATGCAAGACAACTTCTTCAACGGTTACATCCCCTTGTCAATGCAAAATTTATGAGGTCTACAAAAATTTAATCATTCTCGTAAGCTTATCTGAGAAAATCCCGTATTACTTTGAAACTCTGTCCTTACAGTATATATCTAACCTGGAATCATCTTGAGGGAGAGGTACCTATAGAATACAACTGCGTTCTCAATAGCAGGTAACAAAGGGCTCTGTCAAGGCATATCTCGGGGTCCGTCCTTTTTTTGGCACATTTATTCATTTTTATGGCATTTCAAAAAGGGTGTCATGCGAGTCGAGTGTGCATTTTTTTGATGAAGACACATTTTTCACTGATTTTTCAAATGTAGTTGGAAATTTTTTTTGTAAAAACTTTTTCCCGCATAATAGTACCTTTGTAATACTTTGATTACTTTATATTTTTTTTAAAAGAAAGCGTGAAAATTTAAGATTTGTAAATACCCAAAAATGGTAGCAGAAATTCATGATAAACTAAGAAAGAACTAATACATAACAATAATTCGATACAAAATTAAAATTAGCACGCAACTATTAATGATAATAACATTACCCCATGAAAGATACTACTAATATAGATTTACAATGCATAAATATAAAAAGAAAATACATAATGGAAAGATAATGCGGATACAAAATACGAAATCGAAAAATGCAGGCCGTAAAATCAAAACACAATGATTCTCATCAACATGCTGCGATCCAGATTCAACATCACCATGATCATGGGTCACCAATAATTCGTATCCACACAAGAGGTGTATTATTAACCCTAAATCTACATTGTAAATGTATGGATAAAAAATTAAGTTATATTTATTAGGCGTATTCAATTCTAAGGTTTGTGAGCTCAAGGCCTTTAATAGTTGCGCTTGTGTTTTTGGCTATAAACTACCCTCACAAGATACCTACGTATCTCTGTATATTTAGAGAATCAAGCCAAAATGTAGCTCGGAATGAAGGGGTGAGACCTTTTATATAGATGTTAGATTTCCATGTATTGGACTAGGGTTAGGAGATTTGGAGAGCAGGTCTCCGTCTTTGAATGGACGTTGGAGTCCTAAAATATAGAAAACAGATTTCTTATTGATTTAGGTGCCTTGGAGGCTACTCTTCACAGAATTGTATCCTTTATTGGACACATTTAATGAGCTGTTAATTTACCCTATTTATTAATTACGAAATTAATAAACAGTTGTAGATTTGGATCTCATTAATTGGGCTTTGTTATTGGACCATATTAGGTCTAATCAATTCAACATTTATTATGTCTCTCGGCTAATTTCGGGTCCATATCATTTGTCCCCCAACTTTTGCGAAACTGGGTAAAGATTTCGTAGAAGTTAAGTTTATATCAATTCTGGTTATCGTTTTTATTGTAAAGTGTGGAGCGATCTGCACTGTTACAGGGATTTGCCTTACTCGAGGCTTCAACATATTTTTAGGAAAAAATTTATAATTTTCCATATAGTTTTTCGTACCTACTCCCATTTTTAGGAATTTTATGTTATTTTCACTTATTGTTCCGGGACTCTCTCGTGTCTCCAAATATTTTTTGCAAATTTTCCTAATACTTTAAGAATTTCTTTGTGCCAACGGGCATTTTTCTCGTACCAACAGGACTTTTTTCCTAACATTTTAATAATTTTTTCGTACCAACAAGTATTTTTTCCTAATAGTTTAGAAAATATTTTATACCAACGGATATTTTCCTAATATTTTAGGAATTCTTCCATACCAACGGGTATTTTTTCCAAATTTTTTAGGAATTTTTTCGTACCAATAAGTATTTTTTCTAATATTTTAGAAAATATTTTATACCAATGGGTATATTTTCATAATATTTTAGGAATTTTTCCGTACCAACGGGTATTTTTTTCCTAAATATTTAGGAAATTTTCTTTACTCATAGGTATTTTTTCGTGATTTTTCCTAGTATTTTAGGAATATCTCCCTACCTCCAAGTACTTTTCATGATTTTTCCTAATACATTAGGAATTCTTTCGAGCCTCTGGATATTTTTCTTAAATTTTCCTAATATTTTAGGAATTTTTCAGTATATCCGGGTATTTTATCTAATATTTTAGAAATTTTTTCGTACCGAAAGGTATTTTTTCTAATAATTTAGAAAATTTTCCGTACCAACAGGTAATTTTTTTCTAATATTTCGGGAATTTTTCAGTACCAAGAGGTATTTTTTTCTAATAATTTAGGAATTTTTGATTTCTTATAATAATTAATTAATTATTTCAAATCATTTCTTTTGAATACTAAAATTATCATAGGACCCACCATTCATTCTGTCGGCGTTGGTGCACCACGCCTAGGAGGTGATCACCAAACAACGGCCAGGAGTTTTGCCTCCTTGGCGTTGATAACTTTTTTTCAATTTTTTTTGTCATTTTACTCACCTTTTTCTTTCGTCTTTTTCTTGATGATTTTTTTTTCTTTTTATTCATCAACTCCTCCGTCTTTTTCTTCATAAATGTTTTTTTAATTATGAACTCTTGTCATAATTTCAATGTGTCAGCGAACATATTTATTTTTTGTGCAAATATGCATAACATAACTAATTGGATAAAGAATAATCAAAATTATTTTCTATTTTTTCCAATTAATTCTAGTTTTGAATTCCTTAATTTTTAAGGAATTTATACGACTTTATTCGGAATTTTTGTTGTTATTAGACGTTAATTTATGCAATCGTGCATTAAATAATATTCTCTATTTTAAGAATTTTGTCTTCTTTTTTTCTAATATTTCAAAAAATAATTTAATAATTATTTCCTCTCTTTTTCTTTTTCTATTTTTTGAATAAAATATTCAGAAAGTAGTTTGATTGTGCACCTCCATCCTAGGCGTGGGTTACCACTTCCTAGAAAACAACTTCTTTTCCACGCCTATAAATAATGTTTCCTAGGCGTGGTTGGAGCCCGGATCCATCAGTACTAGACGTGGGTTATTCCCGCCTAAGAGGCAAGTTGGCAAACACGCCTAAAAACTTTATCTTCTCGGCATTGAAACCTTGCTTCCTGAGCGTTAATTGAATGCTTTCATGGTTGAAGCCTCCCTAGGCGGGGGTTATCCCCGTCTAGGAGACATATTGTTGAACACGTGAAGAAATCCCACCTCTTGGGTATTGGTTGAGCTTCAAACTTTATTTTATTTTTCCTTTTTTTAATAAGAAAATAGTATCTTCATTTGATCATAAATCATAGGCGTGGGTTACCCCCGCCTAGGAGACGGTATTGTAATGATGATTAAAAATTGTGCTTCCTGGGTGTTGTTGGGCTTCAAGCCTTAAAATCCTTGTATTTTACCCATATCCATGTCATCAACTCATAATTTGAGTTTGTACGTGTCTTTCTTTTTTTGGACAAGGCCATATCAGGGCTATTAGGTCTTCTAATGAGTGATTATCGTGGCCTTGCATGGCTTCATCTGGCCATTGTTGCTCTTTATTTTACTCTTATCTGCTTTCGTCCTTTATGGACTCTGAACATTTTCAGTGTGCATCCTAATTGTCCTTCAGGACTCGACTTGTGATCCTTTAGGATATTTTATCTTTATGCAGTTATCTTTTTTTTGGCGGTTGGTCTTGCTGGACTTGAATTCATTATATGCTGGCTCATAAATAAATTGATAGAAAAAATGATAGAAATAAACTCGCATAAGTAGATAATATCCTGAAAAAATGGGTTCAACCCTTACACAGAATAGAAATTGGTTTCCTCGAACTTATTTCTACTTGCTAGATACATTCATGCTATGAGGCTTTATATTTTTCCAGCCCAAAAAAGTCAAGAAATCTTTGGGGCTACAAGCCTTTTATTTGCACGTGTCAAGCATTTACTCATCATTTGAACTCTCCAGTTACAAGATATTCTGGTACGTGATCGTTACTCGAGTTTAATTAACTGCAATTGAATAATTGCGACACCTATGTGCCTCTAATTGGACAAAAATTGGGATCTTCGGGCCTTCAACAGCTTTTATTTTCATTTCCTTCCGTACTATTTCAGTACTTGGCACATTTTCTGTGCTTGCCACATATTTGCTTTTCTATCATTCACAATAAACCTCCAAGTTTATGACATAGCAAGGCTTTGGCATTTTCTTACCATTCATGGTTTCCAACTTATTGGATTTTTTGTCCTAGAACGCTCTCGACTCAAAATGGCCCTTTCCGATTAGGGGCTAATTTTCTTTACGTCCAACTCCGGATGCCTCAACCTTCCTCAAGACTAAGTCTCCTTTCTGAAAGACACTTTCTCTAACCCTTCTATTATAGTAGAGGGTGGCTCTTCATTGACGCTCTGCATTACGGGCTTCAGCTTCATCCATGACCTCATCAATTAGGCTGAGGGCTAGTCTCATGCCTTCTTTATTATTCTTTGGCTCGTAAGATCTAACTCTTGGTTATGCATGTGTAATTTTCAACAACACCACTACCTCAGCTCCATAAGATAGGCAGCAGTTCATCCACTAACGTGTTCCTCGAGGGTTCGACCTTTTTCTTAAGTCCATCAAGGATAATTCGATTAGCAACATTTTTCTTGCTTATTTGCATGTTCATGGTCAGTTGCGGTGAATCGAAGTTCTATGCTATTTTTATTATAATATACCTTGAACTGTTTATTTTCAAACTGTCACCCATTATCCATGATACAGATGTTTGGGATTCTAAATCGACATATCATATTTTTCCAGAAGAATTGGGAGATTTTCTTGGTGGTTATCTCATGCTTGATAGATGTAAGCCTCTCTAGGGGCTGTAGAACTATAGGATCGTGCTCTGGCATCTCACACTTCTTTACATAGGCTTTTGCATCGGCCATCATTGTTGGCCAATCCTAATCAGATTATATTGTTAGCAAGGGCCCTTCCCCCCAAGTTCTTGTCTAAAAATCCCTCTATGGGCTTCGTTAAGTGCCTTCTCTGTCTCAAGTGGTTTCAAATACTTCAAGTAGGGAATGATGATTGACCTTTTATATAGAAGGCCTTCGATCAAAGAATATCTCAGCGCTCTCACCGATAACTTGTGTGCCTTCCGGGCATCATCGAGAAGCCATTTGGTCTCATGGTGAGCCTTGATAGGATCAATCCAACAGCTTTCTATTTCAAATGGCGCTATCAAGTTTATGACGTATATGGTATAGGTCCTCAGGACTAGGAGGTAGATATTTCTCAGATAGTTTTCGACCTCCGATAAGGAAAACTTAGATAGGACATCCGCCATTGTGTTCTCCTCTCTCAGAATATGTTCTGCGTACCATTCATCAAATTGAGTCGGTACTCCCTTCACGATTCTCGGGTACTTCTCCATTTTATCATCTTTGCCTTAAACTCTCCATTAATTTGAGTAATCACAAGTCTCGAGTCTCTAAATATTTTAAGATTACTGCCCCTCACGGCTCTAGCTAAGCCTAAGTCAACTATCAAAACTTCATATTCCGCTTCGTTGTTTGTTGTTTGGAAGTCCAACTTCAAAGCGTAATCGATGATGAACCCTTAAGGGTTTGCAATACAAAGCCTACACCACTTGACTTCGTTTTTTATGCTCCGCTAGAAAAGTAAACCAGTACTCCAGAGTCAAGTCTTCGCCATCCTTCTCTTTCTTTTCTTCTGCGGTCACTACATCTTGCCCCCCGACTTCTTGCTCGTTAATGAAGCATTCAACCATGAATTCTTTTAATTCCTGAGCCTTGATGGATTTTTGAGGTTTGTACTTAATGTCAAATTAACCCAACTCAATTGCCCATTTGATGAGCCTTCCACTGGCTTTCGGGCTATGTAGGATATTTCTTCAAAAGTTGGCCCATCGGGACTTCGATCTTGTGTGCCTGAAAGTATGGTCGCAACTTCCTCTAGGTTGTTATCAGGGTAAGTACAAACTTCTCAGCAGTGGAGTAGTTCAACTTCGCTCCGCGGAGCACCTTGCTTATATACTATATAGGTTTTTGAACCTTCTATTCTTCTTGACCTAAGACGGCACTCACTGTTTGTTCATAAACCGTAAGGCATATGTACAGAATATTCTTCGGAACTTGTTTAGCCAACAACATGCTTCATTCATGCATTTCTTCAGCTATTCCAGGTCCTCTCGGCTTTCAGCGGTCCACTCAAAATTCCTTACCCTCTTCAGAGTTTTAAAAAAGGGCAGACATTTTTCTCCTAATTTGGAGATGAATCTTTTCAAAGCCGTAGTTCACCTCGTCACTTTTTGAACGTCCCTTATGGAGTATGGTGGCTTCATGTTGAGGATGACCTTGATCTTTTTGGGGTTTTCCTCAATTCCTCTCTTCGAGACCATGTGATCCAAAAGGTTTCCAGACCTAACGCTTAATATGATCAATATGGTCGGCCTTAGATAGGCTTTTGTTGAGTGGCATTTATGACACTTTATTACGCTCCGTAAAGCTTTGAATTGGTGCATTTGTACACAAGTTATTGGTGTTTTAATGTGTTTTCTAGTATTTTTCCTAGGTAATCAGGTGAATTAGCATTATTTTGGTGCTAATTTGGTGTTAAGGTGGTGTTGGAATAAAAGCTTTTGGAAAACCGGCTCAAATCAGCAAGAAAAAAAAAGTCAGAATTTTATACAGGAGGTTAGCGCGCCCGCGCTGTAATAGCGCGCGCCCGCGCCCAAAGTCCAGAAACTCAGCGCGCCCGCGCTAGTCAAGCACGCGGCCGAGCCAGGTCGAGAGCAGAAAATCCTGATTCTATTGGGCTTTTGATCCAGAAGACTTCTACTCTACATGGGGCTGCTATATATACATAAATAAGTTCGTTTTCAAAACGAGACATACCAGAGCACAAGAAGGTGTAAGAAGACCGTTTTAGCACAATTAAACCAAGGCGAAGAAGACCTAGTTTTAACTTATGATTCTTTGTTTAAGTTGTAGTGTTGGATGCTAGTTTTCTTATTCTTGAACCTATACTCTTGTTTTGTACTTTGTTTATTATTCATTTATAAAGACTACGTTTATTATACCATGCTTTCATTGGAACTCACATTGATGATGAGTCCGATTATGGGCTAATCGTTATCGTGGGGTTCTAATGGATTTATTAATGGATTTCTTTAGTTGATTTGTTCTATGCCTTAGTCTGTAGTGATTTATGATATCCTAGTATTGGTTGTGCATATTCGTCTTATGAGCGTCGCGAACTTATAAGATAGTGTGTTAATTCTTAATGTAGCGAAAGTGAATTTAAGAGTTTAAAACTTGCCATGCTAGCATAGGTTCATATGTTATTGTTATGCATGATTTGTGTGTAATTTTAACCATCTTACTTGCCCTATGTAATCACGATAGATAACTTGCGCATTAAACCATTATGTTGTCAAATTCTATAGACATATAGGGTCTCAATATAATTGGTATCTATTCAGCTTCTATCTCTTTTATGGATGTCTAGTAGTATGGTATTCGTGCAACAAAAGTTGGCGTTTATCAGTTTCGTGTCATCACCATTACATGCTAAAGTTAAGAGCGAAAAGGCTATTAAATAAAGTATTTAATGATGTTAGAATCTCATGCTTGTCATATATATTAATTCAACCATTTTTATCATCTTAGTATAATTGTTAGTTTAATTCTTAGTTATAAGCAATCTCAATCTGTTAATCACCTTAGAATTGGATAATAGCCATATCATTGTTGCATAAGTTCATAAATTACAAAGTTAATCTAAACCAGTCTTTGTGGGAATGAATCTGATTCATATCTTATACTACTTGCGAACGCGTATATTTTCGTGAATTTTAGCGTGTTTAGCGACTAACAAGTTTTTGGCGCCGCTACCGGGGACTCGGTGTTAATTTTTATTTTATGTGTTTGTCATCAGTGGTCTTTAAAGTTCATTGACTCAGACATTGTTACTTATCTATTTCCTTGTCTTATTTCAGGTACTCTAGCGAGCGTGTATGCATACGCGTTCACGGTCTCGTAAGAGAACTCTGGATAAAGCCGAGGAAGAAGCTGTAGTGGTTCGAAGGGAAGTTTTTGAGGACGAAGAGAAAGTAGAAGAAGAAGAAGAAGAGAAAGTCGATGAACCAGCTTTAGTAAGGATGGAAGATCAAGCAGAAATTTCTAAGGCTTTGATGGACTATTCTCAGCCTAAGATCAATGATTTTCAGTCGAGCATCATCAGACCAGCCATCTCGGCTAACACTTTTGAGATCAAGTCAAGCACGATTCAGATGATACAAAACTCAGTTCAGTTTGGGGGTTCTCCTACAGAAGACCCCAACATGCACATCAGGGATTTCATCGAGATCTGTGACAGTTTCAAGTTTAATGGTGTGACTGAAGATGCCATCAAGTTGTGACTCTTCCCATTCTCTCTGAGAGATAAAGCAAAGTGCGGGTTACATTCTCTACCACCAGGGTCTATCACCACATGGGAGGATCTTGCTCAAAAGTTTCTCACTAAATTCTTCCCTATGGCGAAGACTGCTGCAATCAGGAATGCTCTTACTCAGTTTGCTCTGAAAACTGGAGAATCTATATGTGAGGCTTGGGATCGATATAAGGAGATGGTAAGGAAATGCCCACACCATGGAATGCCTGATTGGATGATTATAAACTGTTTCTACAATGGATTGGGTGCTACTTCTAGACCCATGCTCGATGCAGCATCAAGAGGAGCCTTGTGGGCCAAGAGCTACAATGAAGCTTATGAATTGATTAAACTAATGGCTGCTAATGAATACCAGAATCCTTCTCAGAGGCTAACTCAGGGAAAAGTAGCAGGAATTCTGGAGTTGGATGCAGCAACTGCTATAACTGCCCAACTTAAGGCTTTGACGATGAAGGTGGACACTTTGGCTAATTATGGAGTTAATCAAATCACTAGTGTCTGTGAGCTTTGTGCTGGTGCCCATGAGACTGATCAGTGTGCTATTTCTAGTGAATCAGCTCAGTTCATGAGCAACTTTCAGCGATCACAACAACCTGTTCCAGCCACCTATCATCCTAACAACCACAATCATCCTAATTTCAGCTGGAGCAACGCTCAGAAAGCGATTCAACAGCCTTATCAACAGCACCCAGCTAAGCAGTACAACCCCCCTGGTTTTCAGCAATCGCAATATGCACCAAGACAGCAACTTCAACTACAACAAGATAATGAAAAATCTGAATTAGACGAGTTAAGCTCATGTGCAAGAGCCAAGCTGTTTCTATCAAGACCTTGGAAAATCAAATTGGTCAAATTGCCAATGCCTTGCTAAATCATCAACCGAGTACACTACCTAGTGACACTGAAGTACCAGGATAGAGGGAAACTAAGGAATAGGTGAAGACAATCACCTTAAGGTCTGGGAAGGTTGTGAATCCCGAAAAAACTCAAGTTTTGAATGAAGAAGCTGGGGATGAAGAAGAAGTAGAGCAGCAGGAAGCAGAAGTAGAACCAAGTAAGACTACTGTTGAGCACACTACTCCTGAGGGTAATACAGGGGAGAAACAGATCTATCCTCCACCGCCTTTTCCTAAGCGACTGCAGAAGAAAAAGCTGGATAAGCAATTTGAGAAGTTTCCGGAGGTGTTCAAGAAACTTCATATCAACATACCTTTCACTAAGGCTCTTGAGCAGATTCCTAGTTACGCAAAGTTTATGAAAGGTATTCTCTCTCGGAAAGTGAAGCTAGATGATTTAGAGATTGTCACTCCCATGGAGGAATGCAGTGCTGTGCTGTAACAGAAGTTTCCTCCAAAGCTTAAAGATCCGGGAAGCTTCACTATTCCGTGTACTATTAGAAAAGTGTCTTTTGACAGATGCTTATGTGACTTGGGAGCTAGCATCAATCTGATGAATCTTTCAATCTTTAAGAAGTTGAACTTGCCTGATCCAAAACCGACTTATATGACTTTGCAGTTGGTCGATCGTTCGATTACATATCCTCAAGGTATTGTGGAGGATGTCTTGGTCAAGGTTGATAAACTCATCTTTCCTGCTGATTTTGTAATTCTTGATTTCGAGGAGGATAAGAAGATTCCCATAATCTTGGAAAGACTTTTCCTGGCAACTGGCCGTACCTTGATAGATGTGCAAAAGGGTGAGCTTACAATGTGAGTGCTAGATCAGGATGTAACTTTCAATGTGTTCAATGCTATGAAATTTCCTATGGAAAATGAGGAGTGCTTAAAAGTGGAGTTGGTTGATTATGTGGTTACTTCAGAACTTGATCAATTGTTAAGGTCTGATGCCTTAAAGAAGGCCTTGTTGGGGAATTCAGATAGTGAAGATGAAGAAGGTGAAGACAATTACAATATCTGAATGCTTCTCCCTGGAAGAGGAAGATTGATATGCATTTTGAATCTCTTAAAATTGAGGAGTTGAACAAAGCTCCTAAATGCCTCAAGCCATCTATTAAGGAAGCTCCCACTCTTGAGCTTAAGCCTTTACCTGAACATTTGAGGTATGCGTTACATCTACTTTGCCTGTTATTATTGCATCTGACCTTTCAGGTAGCGATGAGGAGAAGCTTTTGAGAATTCTTAGAGAGTTCAAATCGGCAATTAGATGGACTATAGCAGATATTAAGGGAATCAGCCCTTCTTATTGCATGCATAAAATTCTGCTAGAAGAAGGTAGCAAGCCTACGATTTAGCAGCAAAGAAGACTTAATCCGATCATGAAGGAAGTAGTGAAGAAGGAAATTCTTAAGTGGCTGGATGCAGGGATTATTTATCCTAATTATGACAGTTCTTGGGTGAGTCCAGTTCATTGTGTACCGAAGAAAGGAGGTATCATAGTTGTTGCTAATAAGAAGAATGAGCTCATTCCTACTCGAACAGTCACGAGATGGAGAGTTTGTATGGACTACAGGAAGCTGAACAAGGCCATTAGGAAGGATCACTTCCCTCTGCCTTTCATTGACCAGATGCTGGACAGGTTGGCTGGCCACGAATACTACTGTCTTCAGGATGGCTATTCGGGTTATAATCAGATTTGTATCACCCCAGAAGATCAAGAGAAGACTACCTTCACTTGTCCATTTAGTACTTTCTCCTTCAGACGAGTTTCTTTTGGTCTGTGTGGTGCACCAGCCATATTTCAGAGATGTATGATGGCCATCTTTTCTGATATGATTGGCCAGGAGGTGGAGGTGTTCATGGATGACTTCTCTGTATTTGGCGATTCTTTTGATGAATGCTTGCAGAATCTTGGTAATGTTCTCAAGAGGTGTGTTGAGACCAATCTGGTTCTCAATTGGGAAAAATGTCACTTTATGGTGCGATAGGGCATTATACTTGGGCACAAAGTTTCTAGTAAAGGTCTTGAGGTGGACAAAGCCAATGTGGGGTTATTAAAAATCTTCCTCCACTTATTTCTGTTAAGGATATTCGCAGTTTTCGTGGTCATGCGGGTTTCTATAGGCATTTCATCAAGGACTTCTCTAAGATTTCGAAGCCATTGTGCAGTTTGCTAGAGAAAGATGTCCTTTTCAAGTTTGATGATGAGTTCCTTGCCGTTTTTGAGATATTAAAAAAGATTTTAATCACGGAACCTATCATAATTGCACCTGACTGGAATGAACCTTTTGAGATGATGTGCGATGCAAGTGACTATGCAGTTGGAGCAGTTCTTGGGCAGAGAAAGAAGAACATATTTCATGTGGTCTACTATGCTAGTAAGACCTTGAATGGTTCTTAACTAAATTATACTACTACGGAGAAAGAACTTTTGGCTATTGTCTATGATTTTGAGAAATTTTGATCTTATCTACTTGGGACTAAAGTGACAGTTTTCACTGATCATGCTGCAATTCATTATCTCGTCTCGAAGAAGGATTCAAAGCCGAGATTGATTATATGGGTTCTTTTGCTTTAAGAATTTGAATTAGAGATCAAGGACAAAAAAAGGACTGAAAATCAAGTTGATGATCATCTCTCGTATTTAGAGAACCCTAATGCTATTTCACTGGACAAGACATTGATAAATAAGTCTTTTCCCGATGAAGCTGTTTGGAGTGCAAGAGGAAGAATCGTGGTTTGCAGACATTGTGAACTACCTTGTGAGTAATGTCATGCCTACGACTTATCATATACTCAAAGGAAGAAGTTTTTACATGAAGTGAAGTGGTATATGTGGGATGAGCCGTTTCTTTTTCGACAAGGAGCTGACCAAATCATCAGGAGATGTATTCCTTACAGAAAAACGGGGGATATCTTGCGAGATAGCCACTCAACGGCTTATGGAGGACACTATGGTTGAGAAAAGACAACAGCTCGTATTCTTCAAGCAGGTTTTTTTTGGCCGACCTTGTTTAAAGATGCTCATCAGTTTGTTTTGAAATGTGATCGATGTCAACGTGTGGGTAATATATCTAAGAGAGATGAGATGCCTCTTAATGTGCTTCTCGAGGTTGAAGTCTTCGATGTTTGGGGAATTGACTTCATGGGGCTATTTGTCTCATCTTGTAACAATCAGTATATCTTGTTGGCGGTTGATTATGTGTCAAAATGGGTTGAAGTTAAGGCGTTGCCAATGAACGATACGAAAGTAGTGCTTAATTTTCTTCACAAGCAGATATTCACAAGGTTTGGAACTCCAAGAGTCATAATCAGTGATGAGGGGTCACATTTTTGTAATCGCAAGTTCACTGCTAAGATGCAAAGGTATAATGTGAATCATCGTATTACTACGGCGTATCATCCTCAGACAAATGGTCAAGCTAAGGTATCTAACAGAGAGATCAAGCGCATTTTGGAGAAAGTTGTGTGTCCATCGAGGAAAGATTGGTCTTTGAAGCTTGATGAAGTTGTTTGGGCGTATAGAACAGCATACAAGACTTTGTTGGGAATGTCGCCGTTCCAGTTGGTTTATGGTAAGGGGTGTCATTTGTCGGTGGAGCTCGAGCATAAAGCATATTGGGCTTTGAAGAAGTTGAATCTTGACTTGGATGCAGCTGGAAAGAAGAGGATGCTTCAATTGAATGAACTCGACGATTTTCGACTTTAAGCTTATGAGAACAACAAAATGTATAAGGAGAAAGTCAAGAGGTGGCACGATAGGGGTCTAGTGCTCAAATCATTTCTGTCGGGCCAATAAGTTCTTTTGTTTAACTCTCGTCTCCATCTTTTTCCAGGAAAGTTAAAGTCAAGGTGGTCAGGGCCCTTCATAATCAAAACTGTGTTTTCATATGGAGCGGTGGAAATTTTTTAGAGTGATCTGGGCCAAGCATTCAAAGTCAATGGTCAGAGGTTGAAGCATTACTATGGTGACACGGCAAACCATGAGGTGGTTAGTGCCGTTTTGTTGTCCGCTTGATCTTAAGATTCTACGTCGAGCTAACGACGTAAAACAAGCGCTTCTTGGGAGGCAACCCAAGTTTGTTGTACATTAGTAGGTAGAGGAAGCAAGAAGAAAAGAGAAAACACAAAAAAATTAGAAAAAGAAAAAAATTCAGGGCCAACATCAGAAGCCAAGCGCGGCTGCGCTGATCTAGTGAGTGGTCGCGCTATTTTTCCGGAAGGTAAGCACGCCCGCCCTGATCTAGCGTGCGGCCGTGCCGATTTGACAGAAGGTGAGGGCGCCAGCGCTGGTCTAGCGCACGCCCGCGCCGGGGTCCCGACTCAGAAAAATAAAAACAGCAGTTTATGAAAAGAAATTCGGGATTTTTACTATAAAATCAATTTCTACCCGAATTTTACTCTTCCACATCCTAAATTTCCCTCTCCAAATCAAACCCATTATTCCCACGATTGCCATAATCAATTCTCACTTCTCTTCCATATCTAATTCTCTTCTCACCACCTATATATACACACACTTATACACAAACTTCTCCGCCACATCACAAATTCTCAAACACAAATATCTCTCAAACACTTAGCTTTTATTCTCTCTTATTCAATCCCAATGGCACCTAAGAGACAAAGAACGCAAGTAAGCAGCAGCACCACCGATTCTTCATCTACGGGTGGTGTGAGGCCGAGGTTTTCGACTCCAGAAGCTGAAGAGGAGTACACGAGGCTTCTCTCGAATCCTATAGCAAAGGAGCGAGGTTTTCTGCCATCAGGGAAGGATGGTAAGTTTTTGAAGATGATTCTGGAGATGGGCTGGGTTCCTTTTTGCGAGGCTCCTGCTGTTGTGCCCATGAATATTGTGCGAGACTTCTATGCTAATACAAAGGCGGAGAAGAATGGCTTCACGGTGGTTAGGGGATGATTGTGGAGTATAGTGCTGATGCGATTAGGAGGGTGATTGAACAGCCGGTGAGGAAGCCCGGTCAGGACACTTGGAATGATAAGACTCCGGAGGACTTCAACTTGGATCTGATCGTTGCTACTCTGTGTGTGTCTAAGACTCACTGGAAGTTCAAGAGGGGCATAACTGATTACTCCATGTTCCCTGCGTCATGCATGAACAGGTTTGCACTGGCTTGGAACTCGTTTATTTGTGTTAATATCATGTCATCATCACATGTGTATGAGATTACTGTAGAGCGTGCTCATCTGCTGTGGGGTATTCTTCAGGGCGATTATATTGATTTGGGGATGGTTATATATTAGGGGATTTTGAGATTCTTGAGAGGAGGTACTACGGGTTCTATACCTTATGTGTCTGTTGTGACGAAGCTGTGTATGGCAGTTGGTGTTCGTTGGCTCGCATATGAGCGGCTGCAGCTTCCCAGTGCTCCCATCGAAAGTTCTATACTGTTGAGTATACAGGAGTGGTATGGAGGGAAGCCCGATCTTAAGGGGCTTGGTTATCATATGATCATCTGCCAGGTGGTAGACCGGCAGATCAGACTTTTGCGGGAGGTTCTTCGCAGGCCCGTTGAGCAGCTTGGAGAGCTCAGTTAGGAAAGGAGGCTGGTCCGTCGCAGCAGTAGCAGGAGCAGGAGGAAGCAGGAGCAGAGGTAGGAGCTGGTTTGAGTACGACGCAGTTTAGGCGTCTAGCGAGGAGGATGGATGTTATGCATGATATTCATAGCAGATTTGTACGTGATCTCACCCAGGCACTTGGGACTGCATTCAGAGCCACCGGTGTTGACATCTAGTGGCCAGTATTTGGTGAGGATTCCGTGTATCCACCTCCAGACACGCCTGACACTCCACCCGTTGAAGGTGATGATCCTGATTCGGAGTAGGTATGCCTGATTCCTTGCTATTACCTTCACTGAGGACAGTGAATATTTTAAGTTTGGAGGTAGTAGTTGAAGGAATATGTTTTGTGTGAGTCATATACTGTTTGCATATTCATGAAAGTTTAGTGCATATAGTTGCATATTTTGCCATGTAGTAGTTTTTTTGTTTTTTTTATAATTGTTATGATAGTTTGTTCATGTAGTTTCATGCATTTGCATAATAATATGATCCCTTAGATGATTTTTCTGATTGATTTGTGATGTTGATGCTAGTGTAGTGATGTCGTATTTAGTGATGTTAAGTCTTATCGAGTTGATTTGCATGCTAGAGGAAATTATATTTCACTAAGTCGTATAGGTTTCTAAAGTGCTAGATCATGGTCATGGTTTATTTGTTTGTCGAGGTTTAATCGCTTGTTTATATTTAGAATTTAGGATATTCTCTTAATAATAAATTAACATGAATATTAAAAAATTGGAGAAAATTGGATTTCATTGCTAGTTGTGTGGCTAGGTGTCAAATGGCTAGTAGCCGGCTCATATTTATATGAGTAGTCTAGGATTGAGCGAGATGGAGCGAAACGCACTCGTTCAGAATTTTGTGAAAAGAAAAAAAAGGAAAAAAATATATTTAAGTGTTAAGTATAATTGATCACGAGTGGGCTCTTTAGTATTCGAGTTATTAAGTTCTTAGGGGACTTTGTGCCTAGTGACCTAAGGCTTTTATAGTCTGGGATCCGCTAACCTAACACTCACTACATGGGTACTAATGTATAAGTCTTTTGTGGACCTCACTCATTGCACGGTCAAATAAGCATATTTGTGTTGTTTTGTTGTGAATAAAAGTGTGAATCCATGAAAACTTCGATATAAGAATTGAAGTGTTATAAGTTATATTAAGTCTAGCTTTTATTCTATTTATAACCTTGTGATTGCTTTGATGAGTAGTGAGTCATGATTATTGATCTATTTGCGATAGTATGTCTGTAAGCAGTTGCACACACGCACATCTCTGGTTTGTAGGTTGATTTGTGAGGTTTGATTGATCTTTATGTGAATAACTACATTTGTTGATATGTTGCGTGTTGATTGGGTTAGTTATTCTATGGGGATCGTTGTATTCATTTAGTTACATTCATGCATTTTTATTTCTTGTTCTTTGAGTCTGTTTATGCTTGAGGACAAGCATCGATTCAAGTTTGGGGGTATGTTGAGTGGCATTTATGACACTTTATTACGCTCCGTAAAGCTTTGAATTGGTGCATTTGTACTCAAGTTGTTGGTGTTTTAATGTGTTTTCTAGTATTTTTGCATTTTCAGGCATTATCTAGGTAATCAGGTGAATTAGCATTGTTTTGATGCTAATTTGGTGTTAAGGTGGTATTGGAATAAAAACTCTTGGCAGACCGGCTCAAATCAGCAAGAAAAAGAAGAAGTCAAAATTTTTTAAGTCAAAATTTTATACAGGAGGTAAGCGCGCCCGCGCTGTGATAGCGCGCGCCCGCGCCCAAAGTCCAGAAACTCAGCGCGCCCACGCTGGTCAAGCGCGCGGCCGCGCCAGGTCGAGAGCAGAAAATCCTGATTCTATTGGGCTTTTGATCCAGAAGACTTCTACTCTGCATGGGGCTGCTATATATACATAAATAAGTTCGTTTTCGAAACGAGATATACCAGAGCACAAGGAGAAGGCGTAAGAAGACCGTTTTAGCACAATTAAACCAATGTGAAGAAGACCTAGTTTTAACTGGTGATTCTTTGTTTAAGTTGTAGCGTTGGATGCTAGTTTTCTTATTCTTGAACCTATACTCTTGTTTTGTACTTTGTTTATTATTCGTTTATAAAGACTACATTTATTATACCATGCTTTCATTGGAACCCACGTTGATGATGAGTCTGATTATGGGCTAATCGTTATCGTGGGGTTTTAACGGATTTATTAATAGATTTCTTTAGTTGATTTGTTCGATGCCTTAGTGTGTGGTGATTGTATGATAGCCTAGTTTTGGTTGTGCATATTCGTCTTATGAGCGTCGCGAACTTATAAGATAGTGTGTTAATTCTTAATGTAGCGAAAGTGAATTTAAGAGTTTAGAACTTGTCATGCTAGCATAGGTTCATATGTTATTGTTATGCATGATTCGTGGATAGTTTTAACCATCTTACTTGCTCTATGTAATCATGATAGATAACTTACGCATTAAACCGTTATGTTGTCAAATTCTATAGACATATAGGGTCTCAATATAATTGGTGTCTATTCAGCTTCTATCTCTTCTGTGGATGTCTGGTAGTATGGTATTCGTGCAACGAAAGTTGGCGTTTATCAGTTTCGTGTTATCTGTTTAGTGTCATCACCATTACATGCTAAGGTTAAGAGCGAAAAGGCTATTGAATGAAGTATTTAATGAAGTTAGAATCCCATACTTGTTATATATATTAATTCAACCATTCTTATTCTCCTAGTATAATTGTTAGTTTAATTCTTAGTTATAAACCATCTCAATCTCTTAATCATCTTAGCATTGGATAATAGCCATATCATTGTTGCATAAGTGCATAAATTACAAAGTTAATCTAAACCAGTCTCTGTGGGAATGAATCTGATTTATATCTTATACTACTTGCGAACGTGTATACTTGCGTGAATTTTAGCGCGTGTTTAGCGACTAACGGCTTTTGACTAACATGTCATCGACATTGACCTCCATGGTTTTCCAATTAGATGGACGAATATCTTATTCTCCAATATTTGATAGGTGGCTTCTATATTCTTTAGTCCAAAAGCCATAAAATATAATAAAAGACACCAAAGTCAGTTATGAAATATGTTAAGAATATGTCATGAACTTGATGATAAGTTAAATAAAACACTTAGTAGATATCATTTATAGTGAATTTATAGCTTTCAACGGATGATCACTTCAACATCCGTTGAAAGAGTAGCTTATGCAATAATAAGTTAAGTAGCACATTCCTGCATATTATAATGCCTTAGTGAACTAGATGTTATAGAATATTTAAGTCATGTTGGCTACTAGATTGATATGCAAGATAGGTTGGTTAATTATAAATATTAGATGCCTTGTAATCTTGTATAAATGAAATGGAGTTAACTGGCATGAAGATAGTCTCAACGGATGTCTTACTAGGCCAACGGATGATCAACCATAGTCTCAACGGATGATCAACCAAAGTTTCAATGGATGATCAACCATAGTCTCAACGGATGATCCAATGAAGTTTTCAATGGATGATCAAATTCAAAAGAGCAGTTGATACTAACTTGACAGTCACATGCGTTAAGTGTATGCAAATAGAATGTGACAGCCTAATTACAGGTTTTAGAGAACAAAGAAGCATTTTCATTTACATGATAAATTGAAGATATTCAAAGATGTTGGATTGAGAAATGAAGAAGCATGAGATTAGACTAGAAATATTTTTTCTTATTTGTTTGTCTCCTTATCATGTAATTTGGTGATATATAAATCAAGTGTAGCAAGTAGAATATTATCTAAGTTAGTAAGAAATTACCAGAGAAATAGAAAAAGTAATATCTGAAAAGAATTTCTCTGTTCTTGTGAGTTCAACTTGTAAGTAGCTGTGTACAACATTGTAACACAGAGTTCTCTAATTAATATATATCTCTGGTGGAAAAGTTCAATCCACCGGAACGTTTTTAAGTACTTGTATTTAATTACTTTGTGTTTTGATTTTTTTACTTCTTTCATTCTGCACCATTGCTAAATCAAACACAATTATATATTCATAGTAGAACTATTCTTAAAATCAAAAAGAAGCTAGAATTATATTCAACCCCCCCCCTTCTGTAATTATTTGTTAGATTGTTTGGGAATAACAAAAGATACCTTGCGGTTTTTGTCCTTGTGCATTTTAATCGGATTATAGCCGCTTAAGTCATCCATGAATATTAGCATCTCGTGTCCAGCTGTGGCATCGATCAGGGTATCAATCCTTGGTAGGGGTAGCACTTCTTTTGGACATGCATTGTTCAAGTCAATGAAGTCCATGCATATCCTCCACTTCCCATTGGATTTATTGACCATCATAGGGTTCGCCAACTATTCAGGGAATTGTACTTTATCAATAAATCCAACTACTAGACGCTTCTCAACCTCATGTTTAATGGCTTCCAGTCTATTAGGGGCATATGTTCTTTTCTTCTGTTTGAAAGCATTTTGAGTCATATTGACGTTCAACTTATGACTTATAAGGTTGGGTTCAATACCAGGCATGTCAGCTAATGTCGAAGCAAACACATCACCGTTCTCTTGCAAGAACTTGGTCAGTCAGCCTTTTAGGGGATTTTCCAAAGATGCTCCAATGTATGTGACCTTATCCGAGTCAACTGGTCTAGGGGAATTGGGATCAAGTCCTCAGCGGGCTTCCCCCGACGCTCTTCATTCTCACAGACTTCCATATCTTATATGAGGAGGACCTGCTCCCGGTTCCATTAGGCCTAAGTGCTGCAACAAAACAATTTCAGGTCATTTTTTGATCTGCTCTTTATTTTCCAAAACCTTTTCCGGTGGGGAAATTGAGTACCATGAGGTAGGTAGAGGCTGCCTCGATAACGTGAAAGTTCAGCATCTCTATGGCCTCTATTGGATCTTTCTCAATAGTCATGGGAAGTTTAATCGCTCCTTCTACTTAGCACTCCACTCCATTAAACCTATAGATGGATGTGTCCAAAGGGGTCAGTTGGAAGTCATTATCTTTAGAGAACTTAAGACCGTCAAGGTCGGGATCCCTGAAGCCAAGTGTCATCTCAGTCTTAACACGCTTAGGTGCATCTTTGATTATACTCATCACCTCTCTAGCGTAGTTCTTTCGAGAGTTCTTTGTTGTTAGAGCGGACGTTGGCCATTCTGAGATCATATTGATTACTGGCCCTCTGGGATATGGGTTACGATCTTGGTCGTTACATCTTCGATCACTGTTTCTTCGATCACAATCTCTTTTCTGGTCTCTTTCACCTTCACCCTTGGTGAATCGTCCACACTTTCCTCTTTGGATTAAATACTCAATTTCTTCCTTGAGTTCTCTGCAATCGTCGATATCATGACCAACATCTCTGTGGAAACTATAATGTTGGCCCTTTTATCTTTTCTCGGGGTCTCCCCCTAGTGGCTTCAACCATCTAAACTCCTTATCCTTCTTGATTTCTAACAGGATTGGCTCCTTGGAGCGTTTAACCTTGCGTACTCAGTGAATCTTTGCCCTTGATTCTTCTTGGAAGTGGAATCAAAGTCAGTGCCAGTTCAAGGATATTTGTCCTTGGCATTGTACTCTTGTTCTGTTTTTTACTTCATGTTTCATGTGGGCTTACTGCTTATAACTGTCTTATTCATGCTTTCCTCCACCTTGATATACTTTCCAGCTCTCTCATGTAGTTGTAGCATGTTTTCAGGTGCACACCTGGCCAATGACATCTTAAAGAGCTCATTCTTAGTTCCTTATTACAGGATTATCATAGCTACTTCATCACCTATATTCGGGACCTTCAAGGCTTTTTTCTTGAATCGGTTCAGATTTTCTCTCAATGATTCCTTTGTCCATTGTTCGAGATTTAAAAGAGAAGCGGAACTCTTCTCGTGCACTCTCCCACTAATGAATTTATTGATAAAAGCTTGACTGAGACCTTTGAAGGATCCAATCGAGTTGGGGGTAAACGATTAGACTACCTTGGGGAAGGCCTGATACATAATAGCGTCGTTCACGGGCTGCATCAATCGGGCATTGGAGAACATCTTGATATGATTTGCGGGGTCGCCTATGCCATCATATACCTTGATGGTTGACATCTTGAACTTCCTTGAGATGCGGGCGTTCATGATATCCTCAATAAATTGGGGTTTTGGATCATTGGGATCTTCTAGGGATATCAAGTCAATTGGATCAGCCCTTGGGGTTGTGTTCCTTTGTCTTAGTGTTGGACCTTCCAGATCTATGACAGGAGAAAAATCCCTTGGTCTCGCTGTTTGTTGGGGTCTTGGCATCTGGTGCATCTCCATTTTATGCTTCAACCTTTGTATCTCAGCTTTATGAGCCTTGATCCTCTATTGTATATCTCGGGGAATCGTCCCTTGCATGCTACAGGGCTATTGATAGCTCCTTGGTTAAGCCTCATTGCTAGCACGCCTCCTCCTTGGGGAACGCTTTTCCTCTAATTAACCATAATCTCTATCAGAGTAAGGTGCATAGAAGTCTTGATCTTCGGGTATAGGGGCCATGCCACGAATATATTGGGGCGTCCACCCTTGTTCTTTTTCTTGGCATGAGAGCCCACTTCCTCCAACCTCAGGGTACACTAGCATCTCACATGGAGTATTGGTGGTTATCAGGATCACAATATTAGAAAACTCATGCCCAGTGGGTCGAGAATTCAGCATTGGTTGCAGCGGTTGGAATTGGGGATTCATCCCTACGAGGGGATCTAGTAATGGGGGATTCGTCCTTATCAGTTATTCATTCTGTATAATATGGATTTCTCTCCTTCCACGTGCGGAGGTTTAAGACCTCAAATATAGATATATTCACCTCCTTATAGTGGAGAAATCACATCTTACTCACAGGATCTTGTCCCTCAAATTCTTGTTCTTAGAGAGTTCGACGCTTGAACAGAGGTATATGTAGGCTACTTTCCAAAAATGGTGGTTGAGACATTCAGTTCTTTAATAGGAGAATTGATAAGTTGAGTCATGGCTAGTGGATTTTAATCATTTTATTATCCCAAAGCTTGTGGGAGTTTATGGATTTGTGCTTCATGAACGCAGATCCTCTCCTTTGGTTTGGGCATCCCTTCACATCTTCGGAGCTAAAAATGCCTTTTGGCAACGGGGTTCTTTACTCGACCATAGCCTTCTATTGATGGCCTCCTTCATGAGGTGATCTCTTCAACAGTTTAACAATCATTATTCTGGATATATAGGCTTCCCATAAAGCAGGTTAGTGGTGGCTGGAATCACAATCATAAACATCTGAAATCAATGTGTGCGGGTGTTTATGAGAGCATGCACCATCTACAACTGAGATTTCTCTCCTTGAATTTCATTAAGTGGGGGATTCATCCCTTGAGTTGATGGTTGTGCCACAAGGACCTCTTTCCTGAAAGTTCGCCCCATTGAGTGTTGAGGGTGGAATACAGTGAATCTTATGTGTTCCGTATCTTTTCCATGGTTGTTGTCTTCTTCCCACGGACGGCGCCAAATGCATAGATAAAAAACTAAGTTATATTTATTAGGCGTATTTAATTCTAGGGTTCGTGAGCTCAAGGCCTTTAATGGTTGCGCTTGTGTTTCGTGGCTAAAAACTGCCCTCACAAGATGCCTACGTATCTCTGTATATTTAGAGAATCAAACCAAAACGTAATTCTGAATGAAGGGGTGAGACCCCTTGGACTAGGGTTAGGAGACTTAGTGAGCAAGTCTATATCTTTGAATGGACATTGGAGTCCTAAAATGTAGGAAGCATATTCCTTATTGGTTTAGGTGCCTTGGAGGCTACTCTTCACAAAATTGTATCCTTTATTGGACACATTTAATGAGTTGTTAATTTACCCTATTTATTAATTACGAAATTAATAAACAGTTGTAGCTTCGAACCTCATTAATTGGG
This sequence comes from Apium graveolens, assembly GCF_009905375.1. Classification (NCBI taxonomy): domain Eukaryota; kingdom Viridiplantae; phylum Streptophyta; class Magnoliopsida; order Apiales; family Apiaceae; genus Apium; species Apium graveolens. Next base: position 19,199,525 of record NC_133654.1, on the reverse strand, counting down.
CTTTGTTATTGAACTATATTAGGTCTAATCAATTCAACATTTATTATGTGTCTAGGCTAATTTCAGGCCCATATGAAGTAATTTGATATGTTGCATACTTGAGACTTGGCAGGAAAAAAATAAATTTTGTGGGTATATTCACTATAAACTCTCACGAGACAACACTCGTCCTACTAGGGCTGCTTAGGGATTTAGCGGTTTGTTGCATATGCTCAATGCAATCGTGTCATCTACAAAAACGGTGTTAGTTAGTCATGACTTAGTTTTATTTTGTTCATTTGCTCGAGGACGTGCAAATGCTTAGTGTGGGGATGTTTGATATAATATATTTATATATATTTTTTAGATGATTTTATCCCATATTAATTATATTTTGCATTAATTTGGATATCTATTTAATATATTTTAATTTATTTATTGTAGGAAATAAAAAATCCTTGATTTGGAAGAATTTGGAGTGAAAAGACCTATTTTGGAGTGAAAATAGAAGAAAATTTGTATTATTTGGCTATACGGACTGTAAATACTGTTTGAGCCGTATCTAGAGATCCATAAATCCGTTTTTGATGATCTTACAGTCCACGCGAAGCTTGCGAGATTTTTCATAATTTAGATATGGGCCTAAAAGCAAAGTCCGACTGAAAGAGCCCAGAAACTGGGGAGAAAAAATAGCTGCGAATTTTACATTAAATTTCTACTTACGCACTTATGTAATTCTTTTTACATTATTATTAGAACATAAAAATACTTTTAATATAGAAATACGATCAGATTTTATTATTAGAAAATAGTTTTAGTTATTATTATTATTTTTTATCATTAGTTAGGGAAATAGAGACATACTTAAGTACTTATATACAAGGAGCAAGGGTTTTATTCTTTATCTCTTCCATTGTATGCACTTGGATTTATCTTGGATTTATTGTTCTTATTTTATACAAAATTTAAGGTATTTTTATCTCTTTTTAGTTATTAGCATATATTTTCTATGGCTTTCATCATTATTCTTTTTGCTTTTATTGTTAATATGAGTGAGTAGATTCATCCTAGTGCTTAACGAAAGCAGTGTTTGCATCATGAATATGCATTGATTTATTAGTAGATTAATGGGTAAATAGTATCTTGAATTGATATGTTTTATTGTTTAGTCTGTGTAATTGATCAATATCGTGGATTAATTGAATGCAAATAGTAGTAATAAATCGAAAAAAATTACTCACTAGAGGCACACATACGATTAAGAAAATTGAGGATGTGTGCGAGAGCATCATTGGATTTCTGAAAGTATATTACTTCTTGAAAGATAAACTTTTACTTTAACTACTCGACCCAGTAAATTGTTGTATTTCTGTGAATATTTTGGTGTAAGAATGGTGTAACTGCATTGCCCTAGACTTTAGTTAACTGATTTTAAACACATCTTATTTGCACTATTTAGTTAGTTAAAACTACTCAACAGTCGTTCTTTCTCTAGAAACAATTTATAATAGTTAGATTAAAATCCTCGAAACAGTCTCCTTGTGAATACGACCCATACTTTCCTGTATCCTCTAACAACAAACACTGGGCACTTGCGATATTATAAAATTAACACATCAATAGCTTGTTCCCTTTTATGCGTACCTTGTTTCGTTTCAATATTTTGTTTCTATTAATGTATGTATATTGATAATACCTTTGTTTTATTAAAACTCATGCGTTGATAATACTTTTGTTTATCCCTTGATCACATTTGAACTTACGTTCCTTCATAATACCTTTACTTCTATACTTGAATCCCCAAAATGAAAATAAGAATGATTTTCGACTTGAAGAAGTCTGAATGATTTCAAAGGTTGGTAAATGCTTAAAAATGAAAAGTGTTTTAAATGCAAATGATTTTCCAATATTAATGTTTTCATTGAAATCCTAAAGATTTGAGGCGTAAATGGCCGTGTAACAACGATCCAACCAAGTATATGGATCTCGGAGATGGACCGGTAATTAAAAGGCCGATATAGTACCTCAGGTACCTTTATGACCGGAATGGAGGTCACTACAGACTGATCAACCGTATTATATATAAATGATAAACATTCCAATTGAACTTTAAAATTTTACAGAAAAAAATTTCTTGTGTTTTAAGCCCTATTCATATAAAAAAATATGATTTGATTTTAAAGGTAAATTTGGTTTTAGAATGTTTTAACAGAAAGTTGATCATAATAATTTTCCTGAACCAAGTTAGCCAATCTTTTCAAAGTTATGATCTTCAACCCTCAGTACCCTGAAACAATGATCCAACCCGTTTGTGGGATATTATTGCCAAGTTATTAGTTAATCATTATAATAGTTTTTTTAACAATTATTATAATCGTTACTTGCCGAGCTTATAGTTCACCTTGCTATTGTTTATTTAACTTTGACGAGCAAAAAGAATGTGAGATTTAGGTGCATCGTCCTTAAGAGTGCATGTATATTGGATGAAAGAGTGATTATAGATACAATTAGTCATCTAAGGAATTGTACATTTTATTTTTAAAAAATGTTGTAATAATTTTATAATATTGATGAGTAATTGTATCTTGTTTCATACATTATCATGTGTATATCCTTGTAGCTTTTCGGACTTGTTTACTATTATTTATTTATGCAAGATATTATTATATAAGGTGTCGTGAGTCTTCAATCTAAATCCTTGATTTGAGGGCATCACAAAATAACTCTCATATATATATATATATTTAGGCATTTTTCCAGTCAAACGGTAATTTTTTTAAATACGACTTCACTGTATTTTTCTCCATCTCCTAATGATCGATTTGCATACCATATATGCTATATTTCAACGTGATTTAGATTTTTTTTTAATTTCTAATTTTCATTATAATAATATTTCTAGTGGAATTGAACTATATATATCTATGCTATATTATAATAGACGAAACATTAAAAATTTGGTAGTCGGTCGGTCGGTACTTGCTGAAATTACTTAATTATCCTTAACCAATTATTCTATATCTAATTGGTCAGTTAGTTGATTGTTCAATTGCAATTCTTATTGATATTGGAGTCAACTTCCTATATCAATTTAAATTCTATTTCATATCCAACTCTATATTATTATTAGTTGATATTAAGGTCAATTTCTTCTACCAATTTTAAATTATAATTCATATTTAGTTATATATTATTCTAATTGATATTTCGAACTAAAATAAATTTAAGCAAACTAAATATAATTAGTTGAATTTAGTTAATATAATGTGTATCGGCTTAAGAAAAAATATTAAATATTACTGATCCGTCTAAAAAATTATACTATTGAACTAAGATAACAAAATAATACATATTAACATCCAAGAAAATTAAAATATAATCCAACCAACTAAAATAAAATCATATATATTAATTAATTGGGCTAAAACAAAATTATCTTATTGATCCGGACATAAAAAATTAAAATTAGACTCAATTTAATTAGTTGAATTTGGTTGTAGTAATGGGTTTCGGGCTAAAATAAAATAAAGTAAACCACTAATACGGGATAAATTAAATTAATATCATATTAAGCATAATTCGTATCCTATTAATATGAACCAAAAATTAACTTTTAACTAAACATAATTATTATTATTATTATTAAAACACACATAAAATTATCAATAAATTATATTATTCATCAGGACTATTGTCCTTTTCAAATAGCTCTTATAGTTTATCGATTAAGTAATAAACTCTCTAAAATAATATTTTGATTAAAGTTCCAACATAATAGAAATATTGTAATTTTATTCTCAAAAAACTATAAAATTGCTACAATATTTTTAAAAATCTATGAACATATATGTGTATTAATATAATTATCATGAAATCATATAATTTAAAAGGGTAAAAGTAAAAAAATTTAATGAACAAATTTAAAAAATTCAATTCAAAATATTTTATTTAAAAAATTATATAATATTAAAAAAAATTGTGCATCTGTTCGGGTTTTAAGCTAATATATATATATATATATATGTAATAGAAAAATAAATTTAATCATCATGTCCATTCAAAATATACGTTGAATGGACATTCATGACTTGTGTATTCTACATTGTATCTTGCAAATGTGTTTACTGTATTTTTTAATTTTTTGCTAAGTTATACTCATATGAATTATGCGTGGATAGATCCTACAAGCATCCCAAAAATGCATATACTAGTTATGCATACAAGAAGAAGATTTAACTAAATTTTCCACCCCTAATTTTTATTCAAAAATAAAATTGTATGACTATTATACAAAATACAGTTCACTGCCTTAACTTTTAAAATCAAATAAAATATGCAGCATTTGGACAATTTTATGTTGAAAATGTTTTCATTTGAAGAGGAAAAATTGGAATTGTGGTGCATGTTGTATTCAATATTGAAAGTGAAGGGTAGTCAACTGATTTTTGTTAAGTAATTATACAGGTTTGTTTTTACATGAAAGATAAGAGATGCAAAATGTAATTATCTCTAATAAGAACATGCATCTTTAATGTAATACCCCTTACTGAGTGTAATTATGTGCTTCGTGTATAAATATATGTTTTCTTATTCCATTTTAGTGTATTTTCATTTTTTTTGAATTAAAAAATAATAATTTAAAGTATCGTCATCATTACATACAAATCATGAGAGAAAATCCTCTTTGTCTGGTACAAATTTTGTACTAGGGTTATTGTTATAATTAAAATTTGGCAAAAGTTCCACACGGTTGATTCCGAGCTGCTTATGAACCAACAACGGATCCACGATGATTCATTGCTGAAGTCCACGAGGAAGCCACATGGACTTCCGCAATAATTCATTGCGGAAGCCACGTGTACTTCCACAATGATTCATTGCGAAAGTTATTTCCTTCTTTAATTATTTTAAAATAAAATAAATTTATCATCCTTATATTATATTTAAATTTTGTTGTCAATATTAAATAATTCAACTATAATAAAATTAAGTATTTTATAAATTAAGTAAAAATATGTATCCCTGAATAATAAAATTATAATTCAAATATAATAATACTCATTTCATATCTATTACTATTAGATTATTTCGAGAAACGTTTATCCAAGAAAGTTTTTGATTCGTAAACTCACGAGACCATGCGTTTATGAATCAAAAATCATTACGTGTACACGTTTCTCAAAATAATGTATAGTAGTAATAATTAAATGAGTAATATTAATAAAAATTATTAACATTGTATTATTTAATGAAATATATTTTTACTAAATTTATAAAATACTTTTCGAAAGATATAAATGTGAACATAAGAAGCCCACTTTATAAATATTTAATTTATTATATTTGAATATATATATATATATATATATTCATATTTATATTTCAAATTTAAATGTACAAAATTTTTATTTCGAAAAAAATGATAGAATTTACACTCAAAATACATCATTCGTGGTTATGATGTGTTAAAATATTTTGATACATAATTGTATATTATTTCCTTCTAACCGGACTTTATATCATAAATAAATTATTCTAAAATTAATATTATATTTGTTAAATTTTTTATTTTTTTAGTGTACTTAATTTACCAAAATAGAAGGTCAAATCAACAATATTTATGTTCAAAAATATTTTAAAAATGATATCAAAAATTTATATAAAATCAACAAGGAGTATCAAATTTATAATGAATTTTAAAAATTTTTATTATTTTTTCTGGGACACAAAAAAAAACTTATTTAGAAAAAAAGAAAAAAAAATTCTGCAAATTCACCTACCTCCTGCCGAAGGAGTATTAAATACATTCTTACCAACCTCCTTTTTCGAATTTTCAAATATAAATTACTTAAAAAATTTATAAAAAATTGAAAATAAAATAAAAATTTTCAAAAAAAATACACTGCTTATTATAATATAAATTTTTAAAAATATTTTTAAAAAATTTGAAAATTTAAATAAAATACAAGGATGATATATTTATTTTATTTTAAAATAATTAAAGAAGGAAATAGCTTCCACAATGACTCATTGCGGAAATACATGTGGCTTCCTACATTTTTTCTGAAATTTTTTACAAGAATTTTTTTTATTGTTCCTTTTTTTATCACTTGATTCGAATTTTCAAATTTAATTACTTTACAATCATAAAAAAATGAAAATAATATAAATTTACTTGTGAAAGGAGAAGAATAAGAAATTTCGTCTGTCTTAATCGCTTGATCGCTTGAAATTGTGTCGGTTATATCTATTTTTGAGTTTTAATCGAATAAAAACTTGTGAAATGATTCATTACCGAAGGACCTTCCGCACTGCCCCAACCAACCATGGTTGGGGAAGAGGACCCTTAAAATTTATACAAAAAAACTGTCAACTGTCAATTAGTTATCACCTTCCCCTAACACTGGCAGGGGACGGAACACCCCTTTCACTGTTAAAATCGTCATCAAATTCACTTGTTTACACACACAGAGCATTGTTATTGAAACTTACTTCAGAGCTGGCATTGCTGCTTGTTGCAAGAGGGGAGTCTGAAACACTAGCTGTCCTGCTTCTCGGTGCAGGCCCTGATCTTACACTATACATGGAGGAAGCAGGTATATTTGTCATCAATGGTCTTAGATTTCCAGGAATATTCCGCCTTATATCCTGCTCCACGAAGGATCAATACATAAATTATTAGCAACTGCACCAGGTTAATTTGCGATAGGTTGTTAAATTAAAGCAAATGATTGCAGTATAAGAAATAATTTTATTTTTTTAGAATTAGATCTAGAAAGCAGGGCAGATAAGAAATGTACCATATGGCTTATAGCCATGTCCATCGACTTCTTAGAAAAATTTCTTCCAAATCCTGAGCCGTCTGGAGACGAAGATTTGCCAGATAAGTTACTACAAGGTGAATGTCATCCTGCTTTGGTGGCACAAGTTTACGCATATTTATAACCCTCTCAACCATCTTGGTTCCGTACATGACAGGACTCACGTTGTCATTAACTTTAGCATATGCACGATTTAAAGCAGGACCAGAGCTTCCAGTGTTATAATTCATTCCATTTGGAGGGCGTCCTCTAGATGGTGAACATGATTGACGTCTAATCCTTCCATTAGGAGCAGGATCAATTAAAGTTGATCGAACACTAGGCTCACCAGGTCTGCCCCTGGTAGCTGAAGTAGGCCGGTCAGAAAGTGAAGTACCTAAATTAGGTGGCACTTCATTAGAGAAACCTGGCATCTCCACTGGGTTCCACGGTTTTGGTCTCACTGTAGAGGAGCTAGGTCGCGGAGGTGCTGAATTTCTTGTCACATTAGGAGCTGCTTTCACAACTGAAGGAGATTTTACTGAGGGAGCAGATGCATTTGATGACGCTGACAGAGTATTTGGTCTACGAGTTGGTGTTGCTGCCCTGGATGTAGGCTTTGTTGCAGGTGCAGAAGGTCTAGTTGGTGTTGAGGATCTTGCACTAGACCTCGATGTAGGAGTAGAGGATCTTGCAGTAGACCTTGCTGTAGGTGTAGAGGATCTTGCAGTAGCTGTGGGTGTGGAGGATCTTGCAGTAGCTGCAGGTGCTGAGGATCTTACCGCTGTAGGTGTAGAGGATTTTGCAGTAGACCTTAATGTGGGTGTTGAAGATCTTGCGGGGACTGTGGGCTTAGTTGAAGGCAAGGTGGAACGAGAAGGTGTTGAAGACCTCATAGGTCTAGAGGTCATGGTGACAGATGGTTTGGATGCGATAATGGATGAGGGTTTAGAGGCTGAAGCCGGTGTAGGTTTGAGGCCGAGGTCAAAGTAGGCCGTCCAGTTGGTGTAGCAGGTCTTGATCCTGGGCCGCTTGAAGAAGAGGGCCTTCTGACTCCTGCACTAGATGACAGGTGGCTCCTTGTAGCATGCTCCAGCTCAGAATTTGCTAGCTAGAACCAGAGTAAACAATAAACATAACAGGAAGAGATTATGAGTGTATTTCAGCATATGCAGACTTAAATATTTTTCGGCAGTAAAAATCTACACAACTGTATATTAGTATTTTGATAGCAATGTCCCTCACTCTTCATAACATGCTCTAGATTAAGATTACAAATAAAGAATCAAGCATCATGTTAGTGCTCAAATAATAATTTTGATTGCAATGTCCCGCTCCATTCCGTTCCGGGGCGACGGGAAAAATGAAGCGGGGAAATGGGGCGGTTTTGAGGCAAAATAAATTTATGTGGCACTGGTATGGGAATGACGATCACCGAGAACCTTATACAATGTGCAAATTATACATTGGATTTAATTTATCTTATATGTGTGTATATATACACACATATCACATCAAATAAAAACTATCTTTGTATACAAAATTAACAAACTTTTGTTCAAACATGTTGACCATTAGTTCTATAAGGTGTTGTGTTGTAATAAAATAAAAACATATCATCGCGATATTTAAAAAATACTTAATTTAGTTTTTTTTAATGCATGTTCATAAACTGAGATAGAACGACGACTATAATTGTAATGAATAATAAAACAAAAAACTTTATGACCCTAACAATGTGAAAAACAAAACAAGTCATATTAAACTTTGTTTTTTGATTGAATCAACAAAAGAAATTAAAAAAATTGAACAAAAATCCCATTGAACTTTCATCAGCCATCATTCTTTAAGTAGCAGTAGGTGTCCGATTTTACTTGTGTTATGGTGCACAACTACCTAGATAACGGAAGAGACACCTCATTAACTTTATAAAAACAAAAACCTGAAATGATTAAAAACAATGAGTGATGAAACCCATCCAACAACCCAAAAAAATAATAATGTATTTGCTTTTAGAAACAATTCAAGCATGTCCCGATTCATCTGATATTTCCCGCATATATGCACATATTTCATAAAAACTACTACAAACATGCACAACTAATAAATTCACAACATTATATTCAATAATTCACATATACAAAATTTTAATCAAATGATTACTCTTTAACAATGTATTCCAATTTCTATTCCCACAATCTTAAATCATCGTAACATTGCCCAAAATTACAAATGGGATCATCCAGTGAAAACAAAGCTTGATAACGTTAGATTTTTTTAGGAAAGTACGTAGACTGTAGACTAGTTATAACTACCACACTACACCAACTATGGGGTCTTATAACTTACTATGGGGTCTTGTAACTTAATTTGACATGCTAAGACTCTAGAGATTTTGAAAATTTGTGTCTTGATCGATCACTTGCCAATAAAATAATTTTGATAAACAAACACAAATTTACGAACACATTGTATAACAATACGAATCGTATTGACTTATTTCTGAAAGTATGCATTTTTGTAGAATTAATCTCAATTTAATTTTTTCCAGATTTAAGACCCACTGACTTTTTCCACCAATCAATTTTGTGTTTCTTGTGACAAATTTATACATAAAACACATAAAAATACGTACATGTTAAAACGCATAAACATCATTTCCGGTCCTCAACCCTCCTCCCACTCCACCCCTAGCCCATTCACACGTACCAAACCCGCATCCTCCCTATTTTCATTTGAATTGCATCTCTCTTCAAAAAAAATCTCCTAATTTTCTATTCCGCCAACTTTCAATTCCACACTTTTCCGTTATCCTCATTATAAATGGAACCCAACCACAATTTTTAGAATTGAAGTGTACTATAGATTCTGATTTCCCAATAATATAATAGGTAGTTATAGGTTTTTAAAGACGACGCTCAGTTGGTGCTGTTTCGGAGGTACTAAGCGTTATGATTCAGCGCATCGCCAATTATACTTTAAGTTGGACTATATATCAATTTGATACATATGGATATTTTGTATATCAATTTGATACGTTACTTAACAAGTGTAATAAGTTGGTGGTTGGGGCCAAGTGAACTGAGTTCAGATAATCAAGACCACCTGTTTTCAGTTGAGTCAAAAAGGACCACTATCCCAAAAGTTATTAGTATTTATTTAGCTTACCTGTTTTTGTAAACATTATTGCACATTTCAAACAAAATAATAAAATGGTACCTTATCATTGTTGGAATTTCATATGTTACACGAATAAGTCCTTTTTAACTCGGCCCTCCTTTTTAACTCCAATTCCCACTCCAGAAACCTTTTAGCTAATTCCTCTACATCCCTGCACAAATCAAGGACAAAAAAGAATCCTAAATAAAAAGGAAATAAGGTAAAAGGTACATTTGTAGAGAGCAAAACAGTAACACTAACATGCTTTTCAGAACATGCAGTATTCTAAACCATGACTCTCACAAAAACAATTCTGTAGAAATAAGCTTGTTTCCCTTGTATGCATGAATCAGTGCGATGCGCGTAAGATTTATACAATCAAAACAAAACATAAAAAAGGAAGCGAGCAATAAAGAACTGCAGCTGTCTGAAGGCTAAACAAAAGTTTACTGCGCAATGCGCATAAATTTCACACATATAGTAAGGACAACTTTATGGGTGTGCAACTGCGCATATTTGAAGGTAACTCAATAAACATAATACTATATACATATAATACAAAATCTATGTTTCTCCCTTTTGGAAGTCGGAGAATACATGATGAACAAAAAGACAATGACATTTGTTCACAATTGATGATTTCACCACTACGGGAAGAGAAATTGGCGAAGACAATTTGTGATCAACAAAATTAAATTAAAAGTTAAGGATTGTAGACACGTGGTGCATAAGATGAGGATTTGGCATCAGGATTAACAAAAGCATCTAAAATCGAAGATTAATTCTCGTAGGTTTATCATTTTCGCTAATATTTATTTTTATCACATACTATTTTTATAGTGCACTAAGACAGTGGTCTTCATGGAACCAGCCTCCCTGCTCTTCGGAATAGGGGCATGTTCTGCGTACATATTACCCTCTCCAGACATGCAGGACACGGGACATGAATTGAATCAAAAGGGCCCTTTTAACTACTGGATATGTTTAGTTTGGTATTATACATATTTATGCAGCATATTTCTTGCGTACATGCTAATAGTTTCACATTAGAATCCAACCATGCATGAAATTTATGCTTACAAGCTTTGAATTAAAATTTGTACAAACTTTTTATAGCATTTGTTTTTTATTTATATTTATTATCTTAAACTTACTCACAACCAATTTCTTGTTGACCACATACCATATATACCACACTGGCGAAAAATTTAAATTTACCAAAATTTCAGAAATTATTTACAAATAATCAAGTTCCAAGTATAATCAAATGAATAAAACCGGCTTATCCTAGATGCCACCGAACTAATTATTTGTTAGAACATTGTATAAAACTAAACTCCGGTGGGTAGTACTCGTCTTCACCAAAAAGCAAACATGCAAATAGCAATCAATCCAACACTTCCATGTAATTTTATGTGATACCAAATATAAAGGAATGAAAACTGCCCTTTGAGAAATCACCTAAAATTGGTTGAGACTAAAACCAAGTAAAAATACATAACGAAGGCATAAATTTACAAAGAGAAATCAATCAAAATTATATCATGTTCAGTTGTTTACTTATCTCTATCCGTACCCTACCCCAACCTTTTTTCCTAATAAAGTGGTTTGCCTAATTAATAAAAAAATTATAAATCACATATTATTTTCCAAAAAATTTAACACTGCTATGTATAAACATGCATAAACGCAACATTTTTGTTTCGTTTTTTTATATAAGTTTATCATGATCGTTTCAAGGCAATCCTGTTCAAAGTTCTAGGTAAAAGTAATGACCTTACATGTATGTGTTATTAAGGCAATAGGCAAGACAAGCGACAAGGGTTTTATGATGATTATTATTATTAGGACATAGGGCGCCAACGGTTTTGCATTGATGTACAAAAGAGCAGTGGATGAACCTCCACTGCTCTATCACACATCAATGCCTTTGTCGACCCCATTTATGCTAAAAAATAGTGTAGTGGATTAAAATTGTGTCAATTATTTAACTACAGTCCTTACCTAATAAATACATTAGTTTTGTGACTACATAATTAACATAAACTTTTTTCTTAAAAAAAAATTTACGTTCCAAATTTTTAACATTGCCTATTAATGAAAACAACAATTTTATTTCTTTATTGGGAAGAAATGTAAGAAAACAAACAGAATATAAATATATATGATCTTCCGCTCGTAATGTCCTTACCTACTTTATTTAAGGTCGATTATCAAGACTCGTAATGTCCATACCTATGTTATTTAATGTCGATTATTAAAGGCAAGAGGTGAGACGAAATTGAAATTATCTCTAAATGAATGAAACAAACTGAGACCTCACCTTTCATAAAATATCATAAAAATGTTCAAGACTAAAATCAAGTAACAAGAACCTCTTTGTAAACAAAGGCATTCATGTGCAAAGAGCAGTCAATCCAAATCAGCGTCCCCATTTGGAACAAGTGAACTGTTATCTATCTAATATTTGACATTAACATGACAACAATATGATATTAATAATAGAATATTACAAGACAGTGATGAAAAATAATTGACATGATTTCAAGTTTAAAATAATATTCTACATTTGACTACCAAAGTTTGGGTCACATACTACAAGACAAATTTACCCTAAGAAAATGTAATAAACAAAAAATGTAAAAGTCTATATTTTATTTACCGTACAAATAAAAATATTTTATTGATTTCATTTTTCAGTTTTAGTAATAATGATACAAATTCATATTGTTTAATTTTTGCTTATATATAATAATTATGTATTTATCAATTATCATCACAATTTCTACAACAATCGGACGAAATTCAAAAGGCCGTGATTAGTAAATGGCCTCAGCATCACCTAGTCGAGGAAATGTTCGGCAAATGAATCTCCATATCAAAATCTTTTTTGGTAAACTCTTTTATCTTTTACTTCCAAGAAAATATTATTTTATACCTTATCGTCTTTGTAAAATGTAAATTTGTCGAACATCCACAGGAAAAAAATAATGTTATATTGTTATTCCCTAAAAAATTTATTGTTTCTCGTTGCTTTGACGTCAGGTCTAGATATTGAAGTTAATACACACACACATATCATACAGTTCCCTCAAATGAATGAGTTATATCTAACACACTCATAAACTTAAAAGTACCGGTATCCCTGTCAATTTTCTGTACTGAGATAATTGTCTTACAACTCCCAAGAGAAGTTTTAAAAGTATGGTGATCCAAAAATATTGTAAATGATAAAATTAACAGGCTAACCTATCAATTTCTTTCATCTTTGCAGGATCCAGATCATTATCATCATAATCTCCCTCTACATTGAAGCTCTCATCTTGAGTGCCCAATATCTTTAATGCATCATCAGCAAAACCACTACGATTTGCAGAACCGGATTCATTCATGTCCTAAAATGTTAACATACATCTTCTTAGGTACTTCAAATTATGCATGAAATTTTGCAGTAACAAACAACACAATACACTACCGGGAAGAAGTGTCGGAAATAACCAACAATAAAACAATGGACTTCATGTGCCTGACCTGCTCACGGTTCTCGGAAACTTCCTTTAAAGCAGGGGCCTCGGTTGAAGCAAAAGCACTACCGGAAAGAGTTTTCTTTTTCTCCTTCCCTTTGATACGGTTCTTTTTCTTCTTCTTTGAGGTTTGACCCCCTTTGGTATCTGCATATATGATGGACCTAATTAATATTGATGTTTTGCATTATGAAAAATAAAATCTCCTTGTCTTCATTAAACTACACTATGAAACTGTAGGGTTTGAAGCAAGGGAAAACTATCAGCTAAGTGCCTAAAGAATCATTGGAAAGATGCCATGTGCTAACCACGCCACAAAAACCTTAAAAAAGATCACTTTGTACTACAAAAGAAAAAAAATAATTGTATAATTTGTGTATCATTTGGAGATGAGCAAATCACTATGAGTAGGTGTGGAGAATTTTCACAATCTTCGTTACTTAAAACAGACTAGATACCGAAGCTGCACTAAACTTATCAAAAGAGTATATTAAACACACTTTAACGTATAACGATACGACTAATATATGAAAACATGGCTGCTTAGTCATGCTAGTAGTAGTATGTTTCTTTTTGATTTGATCGGATGCATGTCTCACCGTCTAAATAATTTTATTGGCAAACATGGTTTTCTCTTTAAAATTGTTGGGATTCACCTAACATCTTTCATTTTCTACGTAAAATTGCAAGCCATTCTTTTTGTGTTTTGATATGGCATCATGAAAAGAAAAACAGGCTACCAACAACACATAAAGGACTACTAGTCCTCTCAAAAGAAAAAGGACCAGAAATGTATCTAATTTAAAATATGCGAACAATTCTAATTGCAGATATATTTAATCCAGTACAGGACACACATAAAAAATTGGAGCAAAAAGATGGCAATACCTCCATCTCCGTTGATAAAAGAAAGGAGGTCATCAATTGAACGATCTTCACGCTTCTGAACCTCCAGTTCTGCCTCCGCTTTCTATATAAGGAAGAACATCAACCAATAACAATGCAAATGATACAAAAAATAAATCTTAGAATAGTACCAGTGATGGTCATCACATTGAAGATGATAGTAATTTTACCTTTAAGTTCACTACCTCGTTGAGCTTTTTCTTCTGTTTTTCCAACAGTTTATGTGAAAGCCTAGTACGTATATCGACCTTTGGATTTTTCTGACGCTCTAGCTCATCTCCCTGCATCAATTGAAAAAGTTTATATAACAAAATGTAAGGAACATGTCAGTGGTTAACATGCAGTGAACTTGGTGGCTGCAAGAAAAAAAACCTTTACACGCAGCTCGAAAGAATTAGATTCTTGCTCTACTTCCGGGACATTTTTCTGAGTGTTTTGAACAAGAATATCGCGGATCATTTCAAATAGCCCTTGAAGTTGTAAACATTTTGCTGCACGAAGCAACATCCAAAGAGTGTCTTGATCCTTTTTAAGAAATTCATCAAAAGAGAACTGGCACTGTTCAAAGAAAAAGCAGATATTAATTCAAAATTTATAATATCATTTGTAAAATTATTCTACAGAGGTACTGCTGTCACAAATCTTATAACATTAACCTCAGTCGGCTGGCTATATTAAAATAAAATTGATTAGCTGATTATCAGTCACGGTTATAATTAAGACAACAAGCAAACATGAAGCTTAGACTCCATCTGTCAACTTTGTAGAGATTGAATTTTTCACAGACCCATATGCCATAGTCATTTGTTTCTATATCAAAACGAGTAAACGGGTTACGCTTGGATGCAATATTTACTCCACGTATCTATCATAATTATGCATTGGTGTGCACAAAATAGAAAAGTTTCCTCATAATAACTTTTACAAATAATCCCTTTATATAAAATTGAGTGTCAGGAAGCACATACTAACAACAATAATTAAGAAAACACGAATCAAACCTCGCAAGAATCACCAGGTACTCGAGAAAGTTGAAAATATCCAAATATCATTTCAACTGCCTCTTTTTCAACAACTGGAGATAGACAAACTGGGTGGCTCCTAGAAAACCCAAATCCGCATTCTAATGCATCGCAAATATAGGGGCACTGCCTGCCAAGCTTAATATCTACTTCTAGATAGTCATAAGTAGCGGTTCGAAGATATATAGGCTCTGCCATCTGAAAATAGAAAACCATCCGAAATAATCGTCATTCAAAGATACAACATAATTATACAAGCACAACAAAGTATACTACATGGGCAAGAAAAACTTAACTAATAATGCGGCTAGAGAAACAATACAATTATGCAAGAAGAGTAGTGCATAACAGTATACGAGCACGGAACAACACGAACACGATATACAATGTCTAATACCACACTAGTAGCTAAAATGTAAGACATAAACAAGATAATAAAACTTATAAAGTATAGGAAAACATACAATTATACGAGTAAAGTAATGCATGACATTACACATGATTATTAATGTTTAATACCACACAAGTAGCTCAAATATAAGACTTAAAACAAAAAAATACAACAGACTAACAGAGTACGGTCATAGTTAACAGATTAGAAGCCCTATTTCCTTCCATTGGGATTATTAACAAGAATGATAATAATCAAAATGTTTATAACAAATAAAAGATAAACAATTATCATAAACTCCTAATAATTAATTCAGTTTTACTTTCCGGTCTATCATCCCAAAATCCCAAACCTTGCAAACCGAGAGATATTGACCCGACCCAGATCGTAAAAACATCGAGTCACGAACTCACGATTGTCTATTTAAACATATCATTTTCTCGGCCCGTTTGTATTGTGACTCGGCCCATTCTAATTTTATTTTTCTCTAATTGGTCAATTTTACACCACCGTTTATTTAGAAATACTTTCAGGCCAATTAAAATATTATATATTGAATAAGTGGACAAGGAAAAACCTTTAGGCAATGCTCGAAAGATTTAAATAAATCTTGTTGTACTTCCGGGATACGTTTCTGAGGGTATCGAACAAGAATGTCGCGGATCATTTCAAACAGCCCTTGAAGTTGTAAAAAGTTTGCAGCACGAAGCAACATCCAAAGAGTGTGTTTATCCTTCTTGAGAAATTCATCAATATAAAACTGGCACTGTTCAAAGAAAAACATATATTAATTCCAATTTAGGATATCCTTTGTAAAATAATTCTACAAAGGTACGGCTGTCACAAATCCTATGACAGAAACTTCAGTCTGCTGGATTTACTAAATTGAAATTGATGTATTGATTATCAGTCATGGTCATGCTTAAGACCCAGCAAGCTAACATGAAGCTTAGAATCATTTGTCAACTTTGTAAAGATTGAGTTTCTCATATACCCACAGGCCATAGTCATTTGCTTCTATAAAAAAATGAGTAAACGTGCAATCCTTTGATGCAATATATTATTCACTCCACGTATCTTTCATAATTACGCATTCATGTGCACAAAACAAAAAAGTCCCCATGTAATAACTTTTACAATTAATCCTTTTAAAGCAAAATGGGTGTCAGGAAGCACAAACTAACTACAAAATTAAGAAAACACGAACCAAACCTCGCAAGAGTGACTAGGTACTCCAGAAAACTGAAAATATCCAAATATCATTTCTACTGCCTCTTTTTCAACACCCGGAGATAGACAAACCGGGTGGCTCCTAGAAAACCCAAACCTGCATTCAAATGCATCGGATATATAGGGGCACTGCAAGCCAAGCTTAATATCTACTTCTAGATAGTCACCGGTAGCAGTTTGAAGATATATAGGCCCTGCGGTCTGAAAATAGAAAATTGTCAGAAATACTCTTCACTGAAAGATACAACATGATTATATAAGCCCAACAAAGTATACTATATAGGTAATAAAAGATTAATTGATAATGCAGCTTGATAAACATTACAATTATGCAAGTAACGCGTGACAGTACAAGAACACGATTATACTACGCAAGTAGCTCAAATATAAGACTTAAAACAAAAACTAAATACAATACAATTATACGACTTAAATAAAAGAAGTTACATAGTATAGGAAACAATACAATTATATAAATAAAGTAAAGCAGGAACAGGTGAGTACACAAACACAGAACTACACGAACACTAGTATGTCTAACCAGTAACAACACGAGTAGCTCAAAATATACGACTTAAAACAAAATAATAGAACTTACAGAGTATGGCAAACAATACAATTAGTATAAAAGTAAAGTGAAGTATGACGACACGAACACGAAACGACAAGAACACGATTGTCAATGTCTAATACCACACAAGTAGCTGAAAACTAGAACTTACAGAGTATGGCAAACAATACAATTAGTATAAAAGTAAAGTGAAGTATGACACGAACACGATTGTCAATGTCTAAGACAAACAAAATAATATAACTTACAGAATATGGCCATAGTTACGAGATTAAAAGCCCTCCTTTCTTCCATTTGAATTATTAGCAAGAATGATAATAATCAAAATGATTAAAACTCCTAATTATTCCTTCAATTGTGCTTTCCATTCTATAATCCCAAAATCCCTAACCCTAGCAACCCGAGAGATATTGACCCGAACCCGTATGGCAAAACATCGAGTCACGAAGGCAGGATCGTGTATTTAGAAATACATTAAATCATTTTAATTGGAATTATTATTTTAAAATTAATATTTTTAATACACCCAATGAAACATTGAATAAGTGGTCAAGAATAAAATCGAAATATTTTACTTGATCCTGATAAAAATCTATTAAAATATTTATAATATAAAAAAACAACATATTATTTTATGTTACCTTATTTGGGGCTAACTTTGTTTCAGTCTCATTTTCGGCCAACTCTGCTACAATTTCTGACATATTTGATTGGGTAGACATGATTGAATCATTTTGTGCAGACTTCATTTCAATTTCTGAAATATTTGACATGGTCAATATATTTGATAACCTGCATAGAGATAAAAATACAAATTACAATGATCAAAGAATTAACTATTCCGACCATATATATATGTTCAAACGACTAGAAGATGTGTAATCAGAAAATTAAATTTAAATAAGTAAAAAGTAAGGGATTGTAACCTTGTATTATTTGTTTGAAAGCTGTTTGAGTTAGAACTTGTAATAGTTTCTCAATAGTTGCTCAAGAACACTTTGAACTAGAACGCGAGAACAATTGTATAAGAAGAATCGGGTTTTAAACAACTAAGTTTTGGAGAGCAATTGAAATAATGAAGAGGACAATAAGAATGAAATGAAATATATAGAATTTTTTTATATGATATCTAAAAGATGTAATGTAGATATCAAAATATAATAAGATTCTATGACATTTTTAGAAATTAAGCGGATATAGATATGAAATAATATGCATAGATATTATTTTTATTATGATATCTAAAAGATGCAGTGTAGATATGTAATATAATAAATAACACTACACAGGATTCAAAGACATTTTTGAAAACCTGATGAATATCAACATTTACTCATTTTTTTGAAATATATAAAAATATTCTCTCAAGATTTGATATCTCAAACAGAATAGTATCAAGATAAAAATACGAAAGAAAATGATTCCAAATGCATTTTTAGAAATTATATGGGCATCTAATTTAAAATTTCATTATTTTATATCTCATTTAAATAATTTATTGTTTAAATTTACACTGGGTACTTAAAAAGTAATAACATTAACAATTTTATAAAGAAATATTTAGATGGGATTCAAAAATCCTATAAAGTTAGTTTTAAGATATTGATTAACAAGGATTTGGTCGACTGGATTTGAGTCAATTATTCAACCCAACCCAACTAATTCTGCTTATAAAAAAGAAACTCATTTACCAAAAAATATATATACAACCCAACTTTACCCTCCATCTTTTGGGTTAGATTGGATCGGATCGGGTAAATCGGGTTAAACATTTGACTACAAATGTGCCATTATCTCACGAACTTTGGAACGAAGGAAAAAAATCATTAGTTTCTGGTCAAAAAAGAAGTTATGCATTTTTCATTATATTTAAAAGAATATATATTGATCAATTTAATATTGTAACACCTCTTACATTTTAAAATGATTTTTGTTGGCTAACTAGATAATTTGCTTACGACTGGACTAATCAACATACAAATACAATTAAAATATTATATTTAACCCAGTTATTTATAAAATAGCATCAACAACCAATTTTATAATTTTATCTATTGTAATATAAAACACATTAATAAAAAGTAAAAAACATGACCGAAATTTTAAATTCTAAGTCCCAAATGTAAAATATAGATATCATTTTATTTAGGTGACAAAAATGCCTACACCGGAGTTGCACAAAAAGCTTATCGGGCTGGGCTTTATTCAGACTTTAAAAAACTTGGCTTTTTTTTTAAAACGGGTCGGGCCGGGCTTTTTTAAAAATCGGGTCGGGCCGGGCCGGGCATCCTAAGAAATATAAGGCCCGTTTTAGGCCCGCAGGCCGGACCAGATCAGGCCGAACCGGACTTTATCCGGGCTTTTTAATTATATAATAAAAATATATTTTAATATTTTATAACTCGAATTATGAGTAGTTTAAATACCATAGAAAATAATATTTTGATATATAAGATAGAGTAGTTTAGACACCGAAATAAATAAATATTTTAATATAATATATAAATAATCATATATACCTTAATTGCTTCTAATATTATAATATATTATTTTAAGAATCATAAAAAGTATTGTATATTTTTAAATTTTATATAAAAAAATTAGTTTTTTAATCGGGCTTTTCAAAAAGACCGGGCTTTTTTCGATTCGGACTTTTATCCGAGCTTTTTTACCCGGGATTTTATTCGGACTTTTTTCGATCCGGACTTTTATCTGAGCTTTTTCATATTCGGGCTTTTCGGGCTTCGGGCCGGGCCGAACTGGGACGGGTTTTTTCCGGATCGGGCTTTTCGGACTTTTTCCCGGATCAGATTTCGGGTTTCAGATCTTTTGAACATCTCTAGCCTACACACATTAAGTGCATGATTGGAAACATATATTGAAATGTAGAGAGGTGGGAAAATAATTATCAGATCCATGTTCAATTCCCACAATTTTGATTTATGATTTCTTAAAATTTATATATTAATTTTAATTATATTCAGGTGATAAAAATGCACACATATTAATCTTATATCTATATAAAGTAAAATCTCGGATGGCTGACGTGGCGTTGCCAGAACGGGTTAAATATATTTTTTTAAGCTTTTACACTCTATCATCCATTTGTTAGTTTTCCTCCATCGCCTATTTGTAATTGCACGACAATTATTACAGAGGAAATCAGCAGTCGGACAGTTACTGCAAAGAAGAAACACAATAGTCATCATCATCATTATCAAGCGAAACACATATAAATCAACATTTTAATTGAACAACCTATTTATAATATAATGGGCTATGAACGGTGTGGGCTGAAAGAAGAAAAAACTAACGATATTTCATCTCTTATAGTAAGTATTCCCGTTCATTTAGGTTTATTTTCGGCCATTTTTTATTTAAAGTTAAGTATGTCTAACTGAAGTACAATGATTCCAGATTATTCCTTTGTTGTTAAAGATTCATTTAATTTGGGGGAGGTTGATTCATGTGATAAGGAGTGAAGAATTATGTGCAATTTACGGTGGATTAAAATAATTTGGGGGAGGTTGTTAAATAATAATTTGTGATGTTCACTGTTAGTCGCTAAACACGCGCTAATATTACACGCAAGTATACGAGTTCGCAACTAGTATGGGTTCTTTTCTAGTTCGTTCCCACAGAGACTGTATTGGTTAACTAATTAATTCACGCACTTAAATAATAATGTATGGTTATTATTCAATGCTAAGATGATAACAAATTGAGGTTGTTTATAACTAAGAATTAAACTAACAATTATAACTAAGAGAATAAGATTGACTAAATTAATATATATGAAAAACATGGGATTCTAACTTCATTAAATACTTCATTCAATATCCTTATTGTTCTCAACCTTAGCATGCAATGGTGATGACACTAATTAGATAACACAAAACTGATAAACGCCAACTTTCGTTACACGAGTACCATACTACCAGACATCCACAAAAGAGATATAAGCTGAATAGACACCAATTATATTGAGACCATACATGTCTATAGAATTTGACAACATAACGGTTTAAACACAAGTTATCTATCGTGATTACATAGGGCAAGTAAGATGGGTAAAATTACCTACAAATCATGCATAACAATAATGAAAGGATATCTTCGATATATTATTTATTTTGGTATTTGTACGATTAAACATAAAATTTAAGTACACTTAGATCCTCTTCATTAGGACATGATTTTAATTGATCCAGATCAAAGTCAAATAGTCAAACCAACTAAATTATTTTCAAGACTATTTATAAAAGAGATATTCCATTATTCTAAAAACATCAAAATTATATTTTATGAAATATATCTCTAAAACAATTTGATCAAATAAGAAATATCAAGTTATGATATTTTTTAGATCACAGTTGCAACATCAATAAGGCAACAAGCTCGAATAAGGAATATATCAGAAATATTCTTTAGAGATCTCGTGCTAAATCAAAAATGTTTTACATTCGCTCCTAAATATATTTTACATCCTTCAAAAGAGTTTTTATTCAAAGTTTATTAATATTCATGGTTGAAGTATTAATATCCATTTTTACACCCATTATGTGTGTTCGTAAAGTAATTTTCTCCTGTTTCGTAAAATCAGCATTTCTCGGATAAAATTATTCAAAAATACTCAAAAATATTTCACACCTCTCAAATACATTTTATATATTAGGAAATATATTTTAAGTATCTATACAAGTCAAAACTTTGGTCAAAATATCCATCTCTTTCATTCCAAGACCAATAGTATTTTTATTCGGAAGTAAAGGCTGACATAACCGCTTTAAATCTAAATAAATACTTCCACATACTAGAATTACTTGAAATTTTTTATGGATCAATTAAATGGTATTTTATATGCATGGTAAAAATTTCGTAGCATTTCGAGAATTTTTGTCCGGACACGAATTTCGAGGTAGTTGGTCCCACAGTTGACCACGTTTGACCTAGCTACCATTGACCATTATTGACCAAACTTTGAAGGACATCATTTTATAATATTTAGGTAATTATCATATTTTTTATGATATTTATTTAAGAGTTTTTGGGGTGGTCATAATTAATGGTGTTTAATCCTTAATTAAAGTAATTAAAGAATGATTAAAAGAAAAGGAAAATTTATATTTAATATATATATCAGCTGAGATTTGAATGAATACTAGCTTGTGCTTCCTTCCCACTTGCAAAAAAACACAACCTACTTGCCATGTAATCAATCCATGTGATACACTCCATCCACCATCCATTCCTTCTCAAATCTTAACCATTCATTCCACCCGACTTCCTCTATAAATAATCCCCCACCCCAACCCATTTTAACCAAGATAAAGAGCCAAATACTTGCTGGGAATTTTTCAAGAATTTCCTCTCTTCATCTCTTTCAAATTCTATACACACACTTCTTCTCAAAAACCTTCTCTCTCTTAAATATATACACATATACTTAAGATTTTTGATATCCAAGCTTAGCTTCACCCAACCAAGATTGTTCCCACCAAGTGAGCTCATCCACCACCACTTTCCGGCCTCCCGAAGTGCTTCCCAAGTTCGTCCATAGTGCCAAATCCGGCCGAACCTCCGGCGAATTTTTCCGGCGAACTTTTTCGACCGTTTTCCAAAAGTGGTGAATTTTTAGCTTCTTCTTTGGTTTTCTTTATTTTGAGCTTTGTACTTAATTTCTCTACTTCATCTCAAGTTGTAATACAAGATCTCCTATAAACAGGGTTCTCTAAGAAAAGAGAACGAAGATTCGAACTCAGAATTCGAATAAGTACTTGATCTTCAAACTGAAGCTCTAAACGAAGAAGATCTATAGTATACAAGTACTTAAATCTCTAAATAACTCCTCACGAGTGAGATTTCATAAATCTCTAAATAACTCCTCACGAGTGAGATTTCATATTTGGCATCGCGAGTTGGTCAATTACTTGCATTTTATTTATCTCGACCTTGACCAACATATTTCGTGAATATAGTATAATTACGAAAGGTATCGTTTTATAATCTCGCTAACATCTCTAGTGTTCTGAGAGATTATAAATCGATCAATAGTGATCTTCGTAATTTTGTCAAATATAAGAGACGGATTAAATCACACGAGTTGGTCAATTACTCGCACTTCTATTATTTGGATCTTGGCCAACGCATAGTTCGTGTATATAGTCCAATTACGAAAGATATCGTATAATCCCCTTCTAACACCTTAGTGTTTTGTGGGGTTTTTATTCGATATATATATATATATATATAAACTTCATAATCATCCGTCTAAGCTTCAAAGGTGGATTTAATCACACGAGTTGACCAATTACTTTGCATTTCATTTATCTCGATATTGGTCAACGCATAGTTCGTGTATATAGTATCATTACGAAAGGTGTCACTTATAACCCCTTCTAGCATCTTCAGTGTTCCGGGGGATTATAAGTCGATCAATAGTAAACTTCGTAATCATCCACCTAAACTTCAAAAGCACAAATTCAAAGCCAATTACTTGCACCTCTATTATTTGGACCTTGGCTAAGAATCATAGAACCTATAAATTGCTTGAAGTTAAAAGTATACTTTGACCACATAATCATCAAATCATAAGTATACTAAATCCATAAGCCTAAGAGCTTAAAAGGATAGGTACAATTCCGAGATTGTAACCAAAGTATTCTTCGATCCATAAATACATAATCGAAAGAAGAAGAATACAAAAGACGGAGTAATCATAAGTATACTTAACATATATACAAGACGGAGTAATCATAAGTATACTCCGATAAACATAAGTATCCATAAGCCATAGTGCTTATACATATATACAAGACTTCTTATTACTCCGATAAACATATATTTTACAAAGACAGAGTAATCATAAGTATACTTGACATATAAATATATATTCCGAGTTAAGTATATGTATTGAGCTTGAAGATCAAAGAAGTCATAATCCATATTAATTATACATATAAAGGACTTCTTATAATACTCCGATTAACATATAATTCATAGAGACGGAGTAATCAAAAGTATACTTGATATAACATTTTATATCTCAAGTCAAGTATACATATAGAGTATTAATATTCTTATTTGAATATTATACTATCTCTTGGGCTAGTACCGTAACATACTAGTTCAACACATATTTTCTTTATACTTTATGTTTTGTGGATTGTCTTATTAGTTTCGCAGTGAGGTGAGGTGACGTGAGGTGATCTTCGTTCTAAGACCCAAGTCTCATACGCACTAGCGGGGAGTTAGTCATATTTGCACCGTGAAGAAGATGAAAGACCCAAGACCGGATAATAAGATCCGAGACCGGTGAAAGCTAAGGAAGCCAAGTCCACATAAGGGATCTACATCAACTTTGAAGAGATAGCGGGGAGTTATTGTCTAAGATAAGTTGTGTAGGAATTACATTTATTTTGAGGTGGTCACCCTTGTGTTACGCACCAAGATAAATATTTATAAGGGTGTAAAGGCTTCTCCGCCTACTAAAGGAGCAAGTTTATATTAAGGGAAAATCCCGAGTCCGGGAGAGAAGCTCGGGGACTGGAGTAGGGGTGAGCGGATCTATTAGAGGTGGCGCCATCGCGAACAAGGATAAAATCGCCGTGTGGTATTTTCTTTCCTTGCACTTTATTTTCCGCACATATAAACTGCATAACCACTAGGTAAAGTTTTAAAAAAGGGATAAAATTATTTTAAAACGCCATAATAAATTTTAAATTGGTAATTAAGCTATTCGACCCCCCCTTCTAGCTTAACATAGCCCTCATACGGGACCTAACAATTGGTATCAGAGCCAGGGTTTTTAATGTGTTTGTTAAGTGATTTGCAGATTTACAGGCACAACAAAAAGTGGTCCAAATGGCGTATATTAATCCCGTTGGTTGTGGTGAAGGATTGTCAAGCTCACGACCACCTTTATTCGATGGCACCAACTTTGCAACATGGAAAACTAGATTTCGCATTTATGCAAGATCTCAAGGAGTCAAAGTTTGGATGGCTATCGAAGACGGTGTTCGCATACCTACCAAAATTGTCGATGACATCCTCATCGAAAAGAAGGTTAGTGAATACAATCTCGAGGAAGAAGCCACAATGAATATAGCCACCAAGGTAGAAATGGTTCTCACAAGTGCACTTGCAGAAAAAGAATACAAAAGAGTAAATAATAGCAAGTTAGCACAAGAGATGTGGAACAAATTAGTGGTAACCTATGAAGGAACCACTGATATAAAAGATTCTCGGATGGAAACATTGATCCAAGATTATGAGAACTTTAAACTCCAAGAAGGAGAAAATATCATCGATATGGAAACAAGATTTACTCGTATAATTGATGAATTATCTCAACTTGGAAAGAATTATACTCAAAATGAAAAGAATAGAAGAGTGCTTAAATCTCTACCTCCAAGTTGGAAAGTCAAAGTTACTACTATAAAAGAGATGCACAATCTAAATGAGTATAAGATTGATAACCTCTTTGGAAATCTTCGTGCTTACGAAGAAGATAATATTCCGGAAAAGGTTGCTCCAAAAGTGGAGGACAAAAAGAAAAATATGGCACTAAAGGCCATATTAATAGATGAAGATGAAAATGACGAGGAGTTAAACGAGGAACTTCAAAATCTCAATGAGAGTAAAATTGCTCTTCTCACGAAACAACTCCGTCATGTGCTTCAAAGCAAAGCTCAAAGATACGAAAAAGGCTTCCTAAAATCAAATAATCAACAAAGAGTTTTTAACTCTAACGGAAGGCCTAATTACTCCCAAATTTATTCTTCCAACTATAAGAATAATTTTCCGTCAACGAGAAACAACAAAGGCAAAGGCAATCAAAATATGAATACCTATAGTAATGCCAATGTCTCTACTACTCATCCCGTTTACACTCCTCCAAAACCAAAAGATGCATCTCCGGAGGAAACACAATATGTCTATTTTGAGTGTAAACAACCCGGACACTATAAAAGAGAATGTCCTAAACTTTCAAAGGGACGAAGTCTCATGGCTGAAAATGGTTGGGATTTAAGTGAAGATGAAGAAGCTCCGGAAGCTAGTGAAGAAGTGGTGAATCTATGCTTGATGGCTCTCGGAGAAGAAACTACATCTAGGGAAGTCTCCTCTACAAATGAAGAGGTAACATCTAACTACGTCTCAATTAAGTCATTATTGGATGAATCTAATTTATCACTTATGGACATGAATAAGCATGATTTAATTGGACTTATGGTAGAATATAAAAATAAATACAAAGATGTTGATCAAAGGCTTCACTTAGTATGGTCCAAGAAAATGAAAATAGAAGAAATACATCATACTCAAAATAAAGAATATACTCGGATGATGGACTTAAGAGTCCAAGATGAAAAAGAGATTACATCTCTAAAAGATCAAAACCATCTCATCAAGGTTGAAGTAAATAAACTTCAAGAAAATATAATCAACCTTGAAATAGAGAATATATCACTAATCCTCAAAGAGGAAGAGATGGTACGTGAAAAGGTTCAATTGAATGAAAATATATGTGAACTCACGTTGATCTATTGAACCTAAAGATTCAAATGGAATCAAGTGTTCAAAATAAAGAAACATCTTCTAAAGATAATTTTGATAAAGAAAATGAGCTAATAAAGATCAACGAGCTTACAATTGAAGCTCAAAAGTTGAAAGAAGAAAATCATAAGCTCATAGCTCAAGTTAAGGATCAAGAAATAATCCTTAACAACAAGATTGATGCCTTACAAAAAGATAATGAAAGTCTTGAAAATGTTCTTCAAAGATTTATAAAAGGCAATAAGATGTTGGATCAAATGGTGCATACAAAAACCTCATACAATCATGAAGGTTTAGGATATAATAAGAATTCTCCTCCTAAAAATAATATTCGGAGATTTGTATCACCAACTAATACTTCACCTGAATCACCGTCGTATAAATGTTCTTATTGTAACAAGATTGGACACACTGTTCAATATTGTAAATTCAAGAATGGTGAAATTAAGGGGAAGCATGTATGGATTCGCAAGGAATCATATAAGAAAGATGATAACGGTGTGCCGTATAAAAATATGGAATATAAAGATCAAAGGCAACAAAGGTCTCATCAACCTAC
The DNA here is from genome assembly GCF_009905375.1 of Apium graveolens. Lineage (NCBI taxonomy): Eukaryota > Viridiplantae > Streptophyta > Magnoliopsida > Apiales > Apiaceae > Apium > Apium graveolens. The sequence continues at coordinate 19,171,829 of NC_133654.1, read as the reverse complement.
TACGTTTCCAAATAGAAGCAACCAACATCATGTCAACCATAATAATTATGCACTTAAAAGACAACAATTTCTTAGATATGCATATCATCATGATAATAATAGACATAATACTTATCATGCTCAATCTAGATTATATGGTACATCTAGAAATTACCCAACTAGGAAGTATGTACTTAAAAAAGTTCATGTTCCTAAGGAAGATAATGACATGCCTAGCTATGCTTATAAACATTCAAATGCTTTTTATGATGTACTAACCTCAGGACCCTCAAGACAAAGGGGTACCTATAAATTCAATTAATTTGTTTTGTAGGTTTGTCTTGCCGCAAAACAAGACATATGGTACCTTGATAGTGGGTGTTCAAGACACATGACCGACAACAAGTCACTCTTGAACAACATTAAAAAGGTTACCGCGGGGAGCGTAACATTTGGAGATAATAGCAAAGGAAACATTGTCGGCATCGGGGATATCAGAAATAGAAAGGTTAGAATTTCTGATGTACAACTAGTCACCGGATTAAAGTACAATCTTCTCTCCATTAGTCAACTATGCGACAATGAATATAAGGTAATCTTCTACACTCCTCGTTGTTCAATTTTAGATAAATCCGGAAAGTTGGTCCTCACTTGCCCCAGAAATAAAAATGTTTATATATGCGATATGAGCAAGCAAGTGAGCGTATGCCTTATCACTATAAATGATGATCCATGGCTATGGCATCGAAGATTAAGACATGTCAACATGAAGTTGATAAAAAAATTATCTACTAAAGACCATGTACGAGGTATACCAAAGTTAAACTATCAAAAAGATCATACTTGTGAAGCTTGCAAAATAGGGAAACAAATTCGAGCCTCTCACAAAGCAAAATTTATGGTATCTACCTCAAGACCTCTCAAGTTATTATATATTGATCTTATTGGTCCGGTTCCTATACAAAGTCTCGGAGGTTGTTCATATACGTTAGTAATCATAGATGATTATTCACGATTTACGTGGACGGAATTTCTCAAAGCCAAAAGCAATGCTTTTGAATCCTTTTCCTCTCTATGCAAAAGGATTCAAAATAAACAAAATACGACCATAGTCTATATAAGAACCGATCATGGTAAAGAATTTGAGAATTCCAATTTTACCAACTTTTGTGATAAACATGGCATCTCACATAATTTTTCCGCTCCATATACCCCACAATCAAATAGAGTTGTTGAAAGGAAAAATAGAACACTCCAAGAAATGGCTAGCACCATGCTAAATGAATATCGTCGACCAAAATATTTTTGGGTCGAGGCCATGTCGACGGCTTGCCATATTTTTAATCAGGTTTTGCTACGACCTATAAAACAAAAGACTCCTTACGAGCTTTATTTTGGCAAAACTCCAAAGTTAAGCTACTTTCGAGTATTCGGAAGCAAATGCTTCATATTAAATTCAAAAGAATACCTTAAAAATTTGATCCTAAGTTGGATAAAGGTATATTTCTTGGATACTCGAATGATAGTAAAGCTTACCGAGTGTTTAATCTAAAGTCGCTTGTGGTGGAAGAATCAATGAATGTAGCATTTGATGAAAGTAAACCACATGCGAAATATAAAGATCTTGTTGATTAAGAAAATGTCGAGAAAGATGATATTGAAATTATCATTCGACAATTTAAAAATATGGATCTCGGGAGTCCCGTCAATAAGAATCCATTAGAAATAGACGAAAAAGAGGATGAAATACCCAAAGCCATTCCTACTATAAGAAGTCATCCACTTGAAAATGTTCTTGGAGACTTAAGGAAGGGAGTTCAAACGCGGTCACAAGTTCAAAATGTTGTGAATCATCTTAGCTTTTTATCTCAAATAGAACTTAAGACCGCTAAAGAGGCTTTATTAGACGAGGATTGGATCTCTGCAATGCAAGAGGAACTACTCTAATTTACTCGAAGTAAAGTTCGGGAACTTGTCCCAAAGCCTCATGATACCTCTATAATTGGCACCAAATGGGTATTTCGAAATAAATTAGATGAAAGTGGAACGGTAGTTCAAAATAAAGCGAGATTAGTCGCACAAGGATATACCCAAATGAAAGATATAGACTTTGATGAAACATATGCGCCGGTAGCAAGAATAGAGCAATAAGAATGCTACTAGCCTATGCATGTCATAAAAATATCAAAGTATACCAAATGGATATGAAATCTGCATTCTTAAACGGGATATTAGAAGAAGAAGTATATGTCAAACAACCTCCTGGTTTTGAAGATGCAAACCATCCAGATTACGTCTATAAATTATATAAGGCCCTATATGGGTTAAAACAAGCTCCAAGAGCTTGGTATGAAAGGTTGAGCAAGTTTCTCTTAGAAAATAAATTTAGAATGGGAACGGCCGATAGAACCTTATTTACGAGGCAAGAAAATGATGATATATTGCTCGTACAAATATACGTAGATGACATCATCTTTGGTTCAACAAATGACGCACTATGTAAAGAATTCTCGGAAAATATGAGTAATGAATTTGAGATGACTATGATGGGAGAATTAAACTTCTTTTTAGGATTCCAAATAAGGCAATCAGCTGAAGGCATCCATATCTCTCAATCAAAATATTGTAAAGAGATGTTGAAAAAGTTCGAAATGGAAAATTCCAAACCTATTTTTACTCCTATGTCTACATCCGATAAATTAACGGAAGATCCAAAAGGAATTCATGTAGACACAAAGAAATATCGAGGAATGATAGGTAGCTTGCTCTATATCACTACAAGTCGTCCTGATATTCAATATAGTGTTTATAAGTGTGCTAGATTTCAAGTCGCACCAAAAGAATCTCATTTATCAGCGGTAAAAAGGATATTGAGATATCTTAAAGGAACCACTGATGTTGGTCTTTGGTATCCTAAGGGTATACCATTTGACTTAGTATGTTTTTCTGATTCGGACTATGCCGGGCATTTAGTTGACAGAAAAAGTACTAGTGGTACGTGTCAGTTTCTCGGTGGATGCCTAGTTTCTTGGTTTTCAAAGAAATAAAACTCCGTATCCATCTCGACTACAGAAGCTGAATATATAGCAGCTGCAAAGTGTTATGCTCAAATATTATGGATGAAGCAAACACTTGCTGACTATAATATAAAATTTGAAGTGATCTCAATATTATGTGATAATGCGAGTGCTATTGATCTTAGCAAAAATCTCATATTACACTCAAGATCCAAACATATAGATGTGAGACATCACTTCTTACGTGATCATGTCAATAAAGGCGACATAAAAATGATTCATATAAATACTGAGTTCAATCTCGCTGACATATTCACAAAACCATTGAATTCCGAAAGATTCACTAAACTCCGCTTGGATTTAGGAATGTTGGAATCAATAAAATAGATAGACAATGGAATTTTTATCTATCTTTTGGGATATTTAAGCCTATCTCATGAAAAGGATATTTTCTCGATCGAGTTATTAAGTCTCGTAAATTCAGATTTGTCAATAAAGAAATTTATTGATCGGATTTAGTGAGATCTTATATAGCTTTGATTAATCGGGAAAATAAACTGTTCAAGTAATTATTTAAATTACAATTGAGATTTATAAAGGCGAAATACATATATATATACTATTTTTAAGATAAAAATTATATCTTATTATTAGTAATTATATATATATATATGTGTGATTATTTGGGTTTATCAAAAATCTATTTTCGAAATATATACAAATAAATAATTTTCTAGATTAAATATTATTCTTTTTAAATTCATCCTAAACAATAGTCAAGGCCCAAAGTCATTATAAGACCCAAAAATATATCAATATATATATATATATATATATAACCCAGCCCAAAATCATTCAATATCAGCCCATTTTTTAAACCCAGAAAATTAAACGTTTTAATCTAGGCCATTGATCATTTGTTTAGATCAATCTAAGCCATCCATTTCGGTTAATATAAAACCGAATACACTGTTTGCACAGTGCACTCATTTTCATTCCTAACCCTACCCTTTTCTCTCATTTCTTCTCCGCCTCTTCCTTCTCTCTGTAAACCCTAGATCAAGTTCATCGTTTTCTTTCAAAAACTCGATAGATATACACATATACTATGCTTATTACTCATATATCATCGTTTGTAACATACGATTGAGGGTTAATCGTGTTTGGGTTGGAAAAACGAATGATTTTGATGATAAAAATCGATAATTCTTGTATGAATCCATCGAGAATCATCAAATCGAACATTCGAATCATGTCTATATACATATACACTTTCGATTTAATTTGATTATAACTGATTTGATAAAACCCTAACCATTTTATTGAGATAATATGCAGGAGAAGAATATAATCAAGGCTAAGATCAATCGGAGATAAAGAAAAATGGATGCATACAGAGTTTTGGAAGTTGACTCAGTCCGCGACTAAGTCAACCAGGTAAGACTTGTAAGCCAGGCCAAGCTACAGGCTTAGGTATGAACAGATCTAACCCTAAATATGTGTTACTGATTTAGTTTTTGTGAAATTGAAGATTTGAAGCATCTGTGATTGAAAATTATTGAAGTATATGTGCTATTTGTGAAGACTACTTGAAAGATATGCTTGTTTCTTTTCGAAATAGACTTGGTTTATGAAATATTTGAGAAAATCGAATTCAAATATAATTAATTGCTTATACGAGATCATAAATTGAGATATATATGTTAGTTGAGGAATTTCTTGAAATATGTCTCTGGATTGGTATGAACAAAACTTTATGTGTGATAATTTTTGATAAAATTAAGTCAAACATGACTGATTGATCAAAATTGATGTATGTAACTTGTATGTGAACTTTTGATTGAGATACAACTTTGTTTTGATCCAAAAATTGACTTGTTTTTGTGTTATCTGGGAAAATCAAGTTGAGTGTAAGTGTTTAAACATATGTGATCATAACTTGATATAGACATGTGCTGTGTGTAATTGTATTTTAGGTATGTGTCACTGATTTGATTAAAATAAAACCCCAAGGCTGATTTATTAGGTAAAATCAAGACTACAGTTGATTATGTGCTAGTTGTGATCAAAATTGATATTTATATATATGTGAATTGTTAGTAAATTATTGTGCAAAATGTACCTTGACTTGAGTTAACTGCTATTCTGGGTATAACAGTCCTGAATGAATCAAACTAAACTAAGATTAAGTCAATTTATGTGGTTTATATGTTTGTCATGTATGTTGAGTGACTATATGCAGTAATTGAGCACTATCACATGAATGAAATCCAGAATTTGAACTCAATGGTATGATTGATTTATCTGAATAAATTGAAAACAAATGGATTGTTAGGTCACACACACTGTAGAAGGGGGTTGAATACAATGTTTACTACAATCAAATCAAATATAAGAACTCAAGTAACAGAAAACAGATTTTATTCAACACAATAAACTCTGTTACAAAGAACTATTCTCTCTCAGTGATGAACAAATTATCACGAGAGCTGCTAGGGTTACAATGAATAATAAACTCGATTAAGATAACACACATAGTGTAAACCCTATACCTATGTTTATATACTACACAGTTACAAGATAATCTTCTAATTGATATCGAATATAATTCTGCTTCCTAATATATATCAATCAGTTATCTTTTCTTCCAAGTATTTTATTCTTCATAGAATTCTTCTCCATGCATATCTCTTCTTATGTTTGTCTCGATCTTCTTTCCTTTCAATCAGTCGCCTTCCTTATCTGAAAGCCTCCTTAAGTTTTGATATTATCTCCTGATAAATATATCCTGATAACTTAAGTTCTGACAACTTAAGTTCTGATATCTTAAGTCCTGACTTCAGTATAAGTACTGATTTCCAGTTAAGTACTGATTTGTCGTGTTAAGTAAGATCTGAAAACTAAACACAAATCATATTAGACATGACATCACAAATATATCTAACAATCTCCCCCAACTTGTAAATTAGCATAATATACAAGTTTAACAGATATTTGATGATGTCAAAAACATTAAGTACAAATGCATGAGAATTTGACTAGATAACTACAACTTACAGTCCTTGTAGCTTTACCATCCTTAAGGTCTGATAACAGCTTCAGTCTGTATACACTTCAGAATTTAAGCAGTTATAGATCTTTGACTTGGCTTCAATTTCTGACCTCTTTGATGTCAGGAGTTGTTCTGAGATAGTTCTTCAACAAACATCTCTCAGCATATTCAAGTTCATTGACCATCCTCATTTTAGCATTTTTCAGTTCAACTGTATCTATCTTCACCAGTTTGGAAAATAGAAGCCCTGAGATCATTTATTTTAGCTTTCCTTATATCCTGATCTAGTATGATGATATAGGCTTTATCGGACTCAAGATTGAATTCAAGTCCCTTAATACCAGAAAATGTAGTGATGATTTTAGCAGTATTAGGCTTCATTTCAATAATTTCTCCACTGTGAGATCTGTACTTAGGACAGTATGGGTTGTCAGACTTTACAGAGTAAAGCTTCTTCTGTCTTTGAATATTTGATTTTAAACACCCTGTAGCACCATCTGTTGATCTGTTTTTCACTTGAAGCAGAAATAGAACATGTTCCAGTTCTTCAAAATACTTCAATGAAATAACATTCTCCCTGATCTGGAATAGCCTCCCATCTATCATAAAGTATAACATGATATCTTCTTTCAAAACAAAGTGGTAAACCATTTGTACAGATTCAAGTTGATTCAATCTCTCTGGAGTTGCTCCTACACCTGGTTCATTTAAGGAAGTTGGATCATTTGTAGTATTATGTACTCTCTTCTCTTTAGAACTACTCAATCCTGATTTATCTCTTGCTTCCTTTCCTGTAACAACTCTTGCTTCAAAACCACTTGATGTAGTCTTCAAAGGTTGAGTCTGTTGAGCTTTGGTGAATCCTGGTAGTACAATCTTTGAAGGTTTAACATGAGCAATGTCAGAGGTTTCCTTTTCCTTATCTTCTGATATCAAGCCAACTTGAGCTATGTCAGAGGTTGCTTGCTTCACTGAAATATCTGAATTTACTAAGTCCTGATCTTGAACAACATGAGCTATGTCAGAGGTTGTTTGAGAAATCTTCCTTTTCATCAGAGTAAGACTAGCATCTTCATCAGATATTTCTTCATCCATGACTGGCACATATACCTTTACAGGTTCATCAACTTTTTCTTTGCCCTTGGATCTTGGATCTACCTCCATTTGTGATTTGGCTTTGGTTGCCTCAGAATTTGTCCTCTCCTTAATCACAATACCCTTAGGTTTTGGAAGTTTCTTTTCAACAACAGAAGCTTTAGACTTGGAGTTGACTTTTTCTGCTTTAAGTATAGCTTCTTCTTCCTTTAGACTTTCAAAATCCATTCCAGGATTTTCTTTGAGAATTAATCTCTTTGAAATCTCTTCATCAAGTTCTAGATGTTCAGTAGAACTTATCCTTTTACCAGTATCAGAACTTATTCTTCTCCCAGTATCAGAACTTGTTCTTTGACTTATAGTTCCAGCTTTACTTGATGAAAAACCGTTGCCTTGACCATGACCTCTACCCATTCCAGAGTTTCCCTGGTCATCATTTCCATCATCCTTACCCTTCAATACTTGACTAGATTTGTATTTGGACTTAATTACTCTCTCCCCCTTTTTGGCATCAGCAGGTAAAAGAAGAGAGACAAGCAATTTCACTGATGATTGGATCTCATTGAGTTAAGTTTGATGAGAAGCTTGATTCTTTAGAATTTCATCAATCTGAGCTTGTTGCTTCTCCTGAGTATTTTCAATATACCCAATTTCGTCAAAGGCTGGCTTGAAAAATCTCTTCTTTTCCAATTTTATATTCATATCTTGCTGGATCAAAGATTCTTGAATTTTATTCACCTTGTCATGAGTTATGGAGTGTTGACCTTGAAGGTGCCTAGTACTCATTGCAGTAACTCTCAGCTGTGCCTTGAAATCATCATTTATCAGCATTTCATCAGCTTTGGCAAGGTGCTCAGCAAGAATTTTTTCAGTAGGAATAAAACTAACCGTGTTCCATTCCTTAGTCCACTCCTTTCCTCTAAGAGTTTCACTCCAAGGTACTGGTGCATCCTCTCTAACAAACTTCTTGATTAAATCAGCTTTGCATGGAGCTTGTTGAGGTGCATGTCCAGATGGACCAGCTGCATCAGCATCTACATTTGTAGCAGCTTCACCAGTAATTTCAGCATTATCAGCATCAGAATTTACAGAGCCTGCAACATCAGCATCCTCTGATAAAATAACAGTATGTGAGGCTATAGAGGCTTCAACATCATCCTCTAAGTTCTGATCTGCAACTAAGTTCTGATCAACAACCAAATCTTGATGCCCACCTTCAATCTGATTTTCATCATCCAGATTCAGAATTGGTGTGGTTGGAATACTTTCATTAAAATCAGCATCTAGAATTGGTGTTGTTGGTGGAGTGAGTTGAGTTGGTGGAGCTTCCAAGTACAGAACCTTAGGTACAATCAAGTTATGAATATCAATTTCAGCACTTGTACCTGGGTCTTCAACATGCACTAGATCAATTATTGGAGACACAGGAGGTGTAGACACTTTCTCTGGAATATCCTCTTGTTCTTGTATAGGAGACTTGTGAGCTGATTCAGCAGTAGGAAGTAATTCAATGACTATAGGTTCTGTTGGGATCAGAGATTCCTGACCTTCTTCCTTAGATGCTTCTTCCAGAGTTGCTTCAGATTGTGATGAAACACTTACAGCCCTCCTGGCTCTTCACTCAAAAAGTGAATGTTTATTTCTGTAATTCCTCACACAAATAATGATATGAGTACATCAGAACTTTCATCAGAACTTGTCCTTAGAATTTATGCAACTGACACTAAGACTGTTCATCTAAAACAACATTTATCACCACAGTAATTTTCATCATTCATATGGAGTGTTTGTGTGTGCAATAAGCTAAATATCAGACAAAGAGTAAAGTCCGATTCACTTCAGTACATCTTAGAAATAAGGCATAACTCAAAACTTTGCTCAAAATCTGTCAATATTCTGAAGTCTACTATAGAATGAGTTCATGCATGAGTCCACCTCAACTATTTTGTGCTCATTTTATGCTTCTTTTGAAATTCCTTTTTACAGTGGCTTCTCAGTATAAGTGAGTCACGACTGCTTATCAGAATTTATGCTGTTATCAGAGTATTTCTCCAGTAATCAGAGAATGTGAAAAGTCACCAAGAAAATTCTATTTTGCTTTTCTAATGCCAATTACTTAATACCAGCAATGCATTTGGGTCTTCCCTTCCACATATATTTTTCTCTAGATCTCAAAGGATTACTTGATATTTATTTCTTTTCTTTCTTTTTCTTTTGATAAGTGAGGCTTATCAGCACTTAGTACATCCATTAGATTTACTAACATCAGAACTTAACATATAAGAAGCACTATTCTAGTTTTTGACTTAGTAATAAGATACACAAAGTAAACTTCAACTAAGCTCAGTATCAGAATTTGCTAGTGTTAAAAGATTTTTCACATAAACAATTACTTCATACATGGGATCTTTAGTATATTAAAGACTACTAGGTCAGCATCTAGCACAGTTATCCTAATTGGATTGAATAGTCACAGAAATATTCATATCACCATCAGAGTTTAAAAATTCACATCAGACAACAATCAGCACTTAGAAAATTTCAAATTAAGCACAGAATACACAAATATAGTAATATTTGTAAATACTGATCATAAAGTCTAATGTATCAGAATATAAACTAAGCAGATTTAGAGAAAGAACTTGAAACCATTCCAAGTTCATTTACCAATCTTGTAAAAGTAGCTTCACATAGTGGTTTTGTGAAGATATCTGCTAGTTGTTGATCTGTTGGAACAAAATGCAATTCCACTGTACCTTCATCCACATGTTCCCTTATGAAGTGGTACCTAATGCTGATGTGATTTGTCATTGAGTGTTGAACTGGATTACCTATCATAGCAATAGCACTTTAATTATCACAGTAAATAGGGATTTTAGAATATGTTAACCCATAATCCAGTAATTGATTCTTCATCCAAAGAATTTGTGCACAACAGCTTCCTGCAGCAATGTATTCTGCTTCTGCAGTTGATGTGGAAATTGACTTCTGTTTCTTGCTAAACCAAGAAACCAATATGTCTCCAAGAAATTTGCAGCTTCCACTTGTGCTTTTCCTGTCAATTTTGCATCCTACAAAATCTGCATCTGAGTAACCTATTAGCTTAAAGTCTGATTCTCTAGGATACCACAATCCCAGATCAGCTGTACCCTTAAGGTACTTGAAAATTCTTTTTACAGCTGTTAAGTGAGGTTCTCTTGGATCTGCTTGAAATCTTGCACAAAGACAGGTAGCATACATGATATCAGGTCTACTTGCAGTTAGATAGAGTAATGAGCCAATCATACCTCTGTAAACAGTAATATCTACTGATGTACCAGTATCCTTATCCAATTTGTTGCAGTGGCCATAGGAGTGGATGCACTTGAACAACCTTGCATTCCAAACTTCTTCAACAAATTTCTGGTGTACTTAGATTGACAAATAAAAGTTCCTTCTTCATTCTGCTTGACTTGAAGGCCCAGAAAATAGCTAAAGTAATGAGCCAATCATACCTCTGTAATCAGTAATATCTACTGATGTACCAGTATCCTTATCCAATTTGTTGCAGTGGCCATACGAGTGGATGCACTTAAATAATCTTGCATTCCAAACTTCTTCAACAAATTTCTGGTGTACTTAGATTGACAAATAAAAGTTCCTTCTTCATTCTGCTTGACTTGAAGGCCCATAAAATAGCTAAGTTCTCCCATCATACTCATTTGATATCTTGACTGCATTAGCTTGGCAAACCTTTTACAAAGTCTGTCATTTGTAAAACCAAAAATGATATCATCAACATATATCTGCACCAAAAGTAAGTCCTTTCCATAGTTGAGATAAAACAATGTTTTGTCAATAGTCCCTCTGTTAAATCCACTTTCCAGAAAAAACTGAGCTAATGTCCATACCATGCTCTTGGAGCTTGCTTAAGGCCATAAAGTGCTTTATCAAGTCTGTAGACATGATGAGGAAATTTTGAATCTACAAAACCTGGAGGTTGTTCAACATATACTTCTTTTTCTAATTCTCCATTAAGAAAAGCACTTTTTACATCCATTTGAAAGACTATAAACTTTTTGTGAGCAGCATAAGCCAAAAATATCCTTATGGCTTCCAATCTAGCAACTGATGCAAATGTTTCATCATAATCAATTCCCTCATGTTGAGAATATCCTTTTGCAACCAACCTTGCTTTATTCCTTGTAATTATGCCATCACTATCAGTTTTGTTTCTGAACACCCACTTTGTACCAACAACTGATCTATTCTTTGGTCTTGGCACTAGGGTCCAGACTTTATTTCTTTCAAATTCATTTAACTCTTCCTGCATTGCTTGCACCCAATCAGCATCTTTAATAGCTTCTTCCACTTTCTTTGGTTCAGTCTGAGAAAGAAAAGAGTGATAGAGACATTCATTTGATGTTGCTGTTCTAGTTCTTATACCTGCTTCAGGATCTCCAATTATCAAGTTAGGTGTATGTGCTTTAGTCCACTTCCTTGCAGATGGAAGATTATCTCTAGAACTGGATGCTCCCCCATGATCCATGTTGTCTCCATCAACATTTTCTGATGCTCCCCCTGAAATTATGCTCTCTGATTTGGATCCTTCAGAATTTGAGTTTCCAGAATTATCAGAACTTGACCCATCAGAACTTGATGAATCAGAATTTGAGTTTCCATAATTATCAGAACTTGCCCCATCAGAACTTGACGAATCAGAACTTGAAGAGCCTGTTCTTGGTTCTGATGCTTTTTGAGATGTGGTTGAATCTTCAATATGCTCCCCCTGCACATGTGCATTTTCCTTTGGCATAGTCATCACAGTTTCAATAACATCAGAGTTTAACCCATCAGAGTTTGCAGTATCAGGATTTAGACTGTCAGGATTTACAGAATCAGAATTTAAAACTTCATTCTCAAATCTCAGCTGTTCAAGGTCATTAAAATCTTCAAGTCCAGTAATCTTCTTATCATCAAAAGAGACATTGATAGATTCCATGACAACCCTTGTTCTTAAATTGTAGACTCTGAAGGCTTTTGTGGAAAGTGGATATCCAACAAAAATTCCTTCATCAGCTTTTAGATCAAATTTGGATAGCTGTTCAGGATAAGTCTTAAGAATAACATACTTGCATCCAAATACATGAAAATACTTCAGATTTGGCTTCTTTTTCTTCACCATCTCATATGGTGTCTTTCCATGCCTATTGATAAGTGTTGCATTCTGAGTAAAACAAGCAGTCTGCACAGCTTCAGCCCAAAAATAGGTTGGTACCTTTGCTTCATCAAACATAGTTCGTGCAGCTTCAATAAGAGTTCTATTCTTTCTTTCAACAACTCCATTTTGCTGTGGAGTTCCAGGAGCAGAGAATTCCTGCTTTATTCCTTGGTCTTTGCAGAACTCTTCCATAATCAAATTCTTGAACTCAGTGCCATTATCACTTCTTATGATTTTCACAGAGTATTTAACCAATTTATCCAGTTGTTTGACATGATCAATCAAGATAGATGCAGTTTCACTCTTTGTGTGCAAGAAATACACCCATATGTATCTGGTGAACTCATCCACTATGATCATAGCATATTTCTTCTTTGCAATAGACATGACATTCACTGGACCAAATAGATCAACATGTAGTAGGTGATAAGGCTCAAGAATTGAAGATTCAGTCTTGCTCTTGAATGAAGATTTTCTTTGTTTTGCCTTTTGACATGAATCACAAAGGCCATCAGGAGCAAATACTGATTTTGGCAGTCCTCTCACAAGATCTTTCTTGACTAGTTCATTTATATTGTTGAAATTTAAATGAGAGAGTTTCTTGTGCCAATTCCATCTTTCTTCAATTGATGCTCTACTTAACAGACAGATTGCAGAACCATCAGTACTTGTTGATAGCTTGGCTTCATAAATGTTACCATGCCTGTATCCTTTTAGAACAACTTTGCCTGTAGATTTGCTTACAACTTCACAGTGTTCTTCAAAGAAATCCACATGATAACCTCTGTCACAGATTTGACTAACACTCGGCAAATTGTGTTTAAGTCCTGAGACTAGAGCTACTTTTTCAATGATGACATTCCTAAGATTGATATTGCCATATCCCAGAGTTTTTCCAATGTTGTCATCTCCATAAGAAACACATGGGCTAGCTTTCTCTACAAAGTCTGATAGCATGGCTTTATTTCCAGTCATATGTCCTGAACATCCACTGTCCAGAACTAGGATATTTTTCCTGTTGCCCTGCAATCACAAAGACCACTAATGATTAGTTTTAAAGACCCAGACTTGCTTGGATCCTTTGGCCTTGTTAAGTTTGTTAATATTTGCAGCGGATTTAGCATCAGAATTTATGTTAACAGTTTTCTTATCAGAATTTACAATATCAGACTTTGCATCAGAACTTACACTAGAAGGAATAATGCTAACTTTCTTTAAAGAAGGTTTTATTTGATAATAATCATAGTACAAACTATGATATTCCTTACAAGTATAAATGGAATGCCATAAACTACCACAATGAAAACAAGGATTTTGTGGCCTATATCTAACAGACTGACTCTTAACTTCCGATTCTGAAGTTAATGAGTTAATGTTCTTATTCTTCCTGTAAAAAGAAGCCAGATGGTTAGAATTTCCACAGTTATAACATTTCTTTCTAAGAGCATTAGGAACAGGCTTATAATCATTGCTTTTATTCACACCTTCTTTTCCATTCCTATTTTTCCTAGGTGGCTTTACCTTGTTTACATTCTTAACATCTTTCAGCTTATGCTTAAGCTACTTCTTTGTCATTAAGCCTATGTTAACTTCAGTTGGCTTATCCTAGTTTTGGCTTTTCAGAAGTTAATTTCTCTTTAACTTCTGATTTATCAATATCAGACTTTACAGCTACAAACTTAACAGGATTTGCCTTTGGCTTTTGTTTAACAACTATAGGCTCAATCTCTATAGTTCCTTTATTATTCTTATCATCTCCATAACCTAAGCCCTCTTTCCAGTTTTCACTACTTAACAAATTCTGAGTTGTTCTGCCAGAGTTAGTCCAAGTCCTAATAATCTCTCTTTCCTTTTTTAACTCAGTTTTTAGAGATTCATTCATTTTGAGCATTTCATCTCTAACATAGAAAGCATCATCTCTATCTTTCTGAGTTTGATGTAACATAACTAACTCTTTTTCTAAATAATCATTCCTCTTTTTATAAGCAAGATTTTCAGAAGTTAATCTTTCACATGTTAAAGTTTGATCTCTATAACTAATGAACATGGTTTTAAGATATCTTCTCAACTCAGTAATATCATCAGTATGAAAAGCATAAGTTGTTTAAGGTACCTTTAACTCAGCAGCTTTAGAACTGCTATCAGCATTTGCCATCAAGGCATAGTTCACCTCACTTTCAGAATCTGAAGTGTTTGTCCAGCTTTTCTTCTTTGTGACAAGAGCCTTGCTTTTGTCACTCTTCACTTTCTTGCAATAAGGAGATATGTGGCCTTTCTCACCACAGTTACAGCATTTGACATTTGAGTAATCTCCTCTGTCAGACTTTCCTCCCTTGCCTTCAGATTTTCTGAAACCTCTTCTTATCAGAACTTGCTCCTTTCCTGGAAAACTTCTTTCCCCTTCTGAATTTCCTGTATGCAATCTTTGTGATTCCTTTCACCATAAGAGCACACAGCTTCATCATCTCATCATCAGGGTCCATCTCAGATAGACTTTCAGTTTCTGAATCCTATCACTATCAGGACTTGATGACTCAGTATCAGACTTTGTGATGAGAGCCTTTCCTTTGCCTTTCTTTGAGACAACCACTTTAGGGGATTCCTCCTCAGCCTTAAGAGCAACTGTCCTTGACTTTCTCTCATGCCTCTTGCTTCTTTGATCCATCTCAAGGTCATGAGTCTTGAGCATACCATAAATTTCATCAAGAGTAGTTTCATCAAGAGCATAGTTGTCTCTTATAGTTGTGGCCTTCAAATCCCAACTTTCAGGAAGAGCTAAAAGGAATTTGAGATTAGTATCTTCAAGATCATATTCCTTATCCACCAGTGACAGATCATTCAAGAGTTTGACAAATCTGTCATATAAACCAGTTAATGACTCATCAGGAATATTCCTCCTGTTCATACTCTTGAGTGAGTATAGTCCTCCTGTTCTTCTTAATTGAATCAGTTCCCTGACATCTTGTCTCCAAGGCATCCCATATCTCCTTTGCAGTCTTGCAGCTAATTACCCTATTTGACATTACATTATCAATTGCACTGTGTAGCGAATGTCTTACCTTAGCATCCTTTGCAATAGATGAGATATCTTCAGCTGTATATTCACTTTTCTCCTTAGGTACAGTCTGTGCTGGCTGATCTGCAACTACAATAGAGAGCTTGGTTGGCTTGTGTGGTCCTTCATTAATTCTGTCAAGATATTATGGATCTGTAGCTTCCAGAAACATAGACATCCTCACCTTTCATATAGGATACTCAGAAGGTTTCAGTATGGGAACCCTTATAGTCTCATATCGATTATGGATTTGAGTCTTTGGAGTTTCTTCAGTTTTGGTGGGCTTGGTTGGAGTTTGTGCTTCTTAGACATGATTGTTTTTGGATCTTTACTGTATGTATGTTAACAGATTGCTCTGATACCACTTGTTAGGTCACACACACTGTAGAAGGGGGTTGAATACAGTGTTTACTACAATCAAATCGAATATAAGAACTCAAGTAACAGAAAACAGATTTTATTTAACACAATAAACTCTGTTACAAAGAACTGTTCTCTCTCAGTGATGAACAAATTATCACTGAGAGCTGCTAGGGTTACAATGAATAATAAACTCGATTAAGATAACACACATAGTGTAAACCCTATGCCTGTGTTTATATACTACACAGGTTAAAAGATAATCTTCTAATTGATATCGAAATATAATTCTGCTTCCTAATATATATCAATCAGTTATCTTTTCTTCCAAGTATTCTATTATTCATAGAATTCTTCTCCATGCATATCTCTTCTTATGTTTGTCTCGATCTTCTTTCCTTTCAATCAGCCGCCTTCCTTATCTGAAAGCCTCCTTAAGTTCTGATATTATCTCCTGATAAATATCTCCTGATAACTTAAGTTTTGACAACTTAAGTTCTGATATCTTAAGTCCTGACTTCAGTATAAGTACTGATTTCCAGTTAAGTACTGATTTGTCCAGTTAAGTAAGATCTGAAAACTAAACATAAATCATATTAGACATGACCTCACTAAATATATCTAACATGGATAATGATAATCTGTGGTTAATCTGAATACTTATGATCTGTAAACATTATTTTAAATGCAATGGTATCTTAATTAAGATAATCATGTTAATTTGATATAACCAAGTGCTCTGTGGTTAGGTAGACATATGTACAATTGATTTAATTCAAAATATGAACTGCCTTTAGATATGAACTGATTTGGTATAAACTGATTAAGTGTGAACTTTTCTTGATATAATCTAACTCAGTGTGTAAGATGCATAGATAATACTTAATATTGTATGATCTAAAGAATCTATGTGCTCTTATTAAAACTGATCTTTTGTTCACTTAATCTAATATAACTCAGGCTTGGTTATACTCAATAATTTGATAAAGTTATAGTTAACTGATCAACTTATAACTAACTATAATTTGCTCTCAGCCATAACTACTTAGCAAGATATAAATGATAATCCATGGTTAAATCAATTATATGTGTAGAATCTCATGAATGTAACTACAAACTGAAATTGATTAGAGTAAATCACTAAACACTGCTTTAATCACCTGTGTATCTTGAAATAAGTACAAAAGTGTATAAGTTATTTAGGAATGCATACTGATCCATGGCTGTGTTAATGTTTATGAGACTTATGTGCATAACATCATATCATGTATCTGGACTCATTGTATCTTATCAGTATCTACTTGAATCAATCTACAATGTGTCCTGTGCTTGTGATCTTTTGAAATCTGTGCACTTGTTTGCTCTGTCAAATTTATTTGAATTCAAAATGTAATATACTTCTTGATTCATTGAACTTATGTGTACTTCAATCTTTATCTTTACTTGTGATATATGTACTCTTGTACACTATGATTGATTAAAATGTGATGATTTAATGTAGAGTTAATATATGAATTCAAAGGCTTAAAGCAAGTAATTAAAACACAAGAACACACTGCCCTCATAGAAAGACCTGGCAGAGGAGCCATGAGCACCTCTGTATTTGGATCACTGCTGTGATTAATGGCCACTTAGAGATCTTAGGAGAAAAACTCTAAAATGCCATGAAGAAATTGTGTTTAAATCTGACTTATTATTTATTCTGTGTTATTGTGTGATATTAATTGCTATCTGAATTAAATGGAATTGCACATGTAATATAAATGCATCAGTTATGTTAAATGTGATATTATTCTCATTTATTTCTTATCATTTAACATACGCTACCTATAGATATAAATGCATTATTCTGTGTTAAAAAAAAGGTTACTCCATTAATTTCTTTGAAAAGGTGTTACACTTTCTGCATATTCAAGACAGCAAATTGAACATTCTTAAATTCAAAATTTGTCATCTTACTAGAGTCTATGTGTTAGGGTATGTTGCACTTCACCTTTATGTCACACAGTTTCCCAAAATATGTGCACTATATACTTAAAACAGTTTTAAAATAGTATAATTCAGCACTTCATGTCACTATTTGCCTATAACTACTATAAATATATCATGTCCTAGAATAAATAAGTAAATACCTAGGATTTGGACTTATGTGACACAGCATGCTTTGGCAAACTACACTTAATGATAAACACTATTCATGAACAGTAAAAGTGACTTTAAAATGAAATTATTTTCTAAACTGATCTTGGATTTTGTGCAATGTGCATGCATATATACCTGTTACTTGTTGCATTCACATACACACTTAGACAAAGCTTATCTTCTCTACTTTATAAGTCATGAATCCAAATGCAATGCCATATTACCCTAGACCAAGACCAGCCATAACCAATCCATATCTACTTCAAGATATGGAAAAGAAACAGTTTATCCACCACAAAAATTCTGCCTTCAAAACTGTAAACACTTCCCAGTCCAGAAACCCTAACCAAAGAGCCTTGTACAAAACCCTAGAAAAGGATTTAGAAATCACACCATTCCATTCTATCAAAGCAGAAAATTCCAAATCCCAAATGCTCAAAACCCTAGACCCTCTAAGCCTTTTCAAGCTAGGGTATACACTAGGGAATTAAACCTCAGAAATGAACCAAACATAAACACAAGCACAAACAATTCCAAACCCCCTCCTCCAGACCTTGCCAACCCTTCCAACTCAAAGAAATACCTAGACCTTATCCAAAATGTCCAGCCTGGCATTTGTGTGAATCTGACTGGTGAAGTTGAGAAGGTAATCAGAACTGCTAAATAGGATGGGTTAGTCTTTCATTTGTGTAGACAGTACTTCATACATTTGATGGGTGAATTCTATTGCAACATGAATATCATAAAGGGAGTAGATGGTGTGCTGCATTTAAACTACCACTGTGAACAAGAAGGTTATTTGCATTGATAACAAGAGTCTAAACTGAGCTTTGCATTTACCTTTACACTTGTGTGAACTTCCTTGTCATGATATTTATTCCTTGTTTGTGTTTAACAAAGCTGAGTATGAGTTAATGTTGGGTGTCCTCTGTGAGTCTGATGTGCCTTTGGGGTTGTGTGATGTTAACTGTGGTATCCATTTTAAGCATTTTAAAGGGGTATTTCAACACTTAGCTTTAATAATTAGGGCCAATGTGTTACCTAAGCCTAATCAAAACAAGTATTTTGACTTTTATGATGTAAAACTCATTTACCTCCTTTATAATAACAAGATAAACTTCAGTATATCCTATGTAATCTTGTTAAACATGATAAATGCTAATCTGGTAGGATACATGCCCTATGGTCTTCTCATTACATGTTTCTTTCTGATGTGTAATGTTCACCTTCCTAAAAAATTTTCTAACTTGGGTGATTCTCATATCACCAAAGACCATATAAGACCTCAGATCTCCCTTACAACATGTGAACCTCAAGAGGTTGAACCTACTGTACTTCCTTCAGTGCTTAGAGAAGAAGACATCTTCCTCTCAAATTATGAGTTTGTGAGAGTCATGATTAGTGAGCTTAAAACTGAACTTAAAAAGGTTAAAACAGAAAATAAGGAGATTAAGGACAGGGTGGCTTACCTATAAAGTGTAACTATATCCTGTAAGAATAGGATTTCCTATTTAGAGAACCTAGCTGGATCAAACCTAGGGGAACCTAGTTTGACTGACCTAGAGATTGTGAACTCATTCCAAGTTCCAGTCTATAATGACTTAGGTATGGTTCAGGAATTAGAGGATATAAGATTGGATGCTAGAGGACCCCCCATTGAACTCTTACCTGATCTGATTCATGTTTGTGATGTGGTTGGATGATCTGTGTTTGCTGAACTTGAAGTGGTGTTTGATTCTGTGCTACTTAACTCTGTTGATCTGCTGTCAACTTTTGTATCTTTAACTTTGCTTGTAATGATGGAACTCGATGTTGAACTTGTAATTCTCTGGAGTGTATGCACTTTTTTTGCTTTGTAATGTTAAGACAGGTGCAAATGTTTGTTCTCTTTAATCAGTGAACCACACTGATTGAAAAGGAACTTTTTTGGCTTCTTGTGAATATAAAATTTGCATTCTATTACATTCCCTTGCAATACTGTATTTATGCCTTTATGAATCATTAATATGTATCTACAGGTGCTGTTGTCAATATACTAAATGGTTGTACTGATAAACTAAGGAAATGATTTCAGTTTGCTGATAATTGAGATAGTTAAACAGTTTGATATCCTAGAACTACAACTGCTTTGTTTAAATCTGACTAGTCTACTAACCAGTTGTATTCAGTCCACTAGTTCAAAGAATATATATATGTATTAGCAACTGTGTATACTAATCATTTTGTAGATTAACAAGTTCATTTCTCAAAAACTCACACAGTGCACAAATAAAATGCAAAAGAAGTGTATTTGATATTTACACACTCACACACATCACTCAGGTATGAAAGGTACACACTGTTGGGCTTATTCAAACTGTATTGTAGTAATTATTTATTTAAACATGATAGGTTAGAATCGGTTTAGAATAATTTGAATGTAAACAGTTGGTTCCTTAGAATGTAGTAGTGTTTATCCCATGTAAATTGTAAGAACGATTATGAGTTTAGATAAAAAGCACTGAAGTAGTATGTATTAGTCTTCTGGAAATGTAACAATACAAGACATATAATGTATTAGGCTCTCACATGTGTAACAATTTCTATTGCAAGACTGTACTTTGTATTAAAAAATATGTACAACTCGACAGGGTCATACGTATTTCTACTAAAACATCATGCATGCAACTGAACTAAAATCAAGGATAAACAGTTATATATGCTAGTTCAAGTTTAAAAGACTTGCGTAAAAAAAAGTTTGTATTTGTAGTAAAACTCTTTTTGTGATTGCTTAAAACAAAACTATGCTTTTTTCAAATGTCATAGTATGATTTAATCAAGGTCTAAAATCACAAAATTACATGCAATTGAACTTAGTTAAGGCTTACAAAGTTTGATATATATACTTGATAATTCTTTAAATTGAAAAGTTATGCATGGAAAAACTCGAATCACAAGACTAGTTTAAAAGGTATAAGTAAGTAAATTTTTTCTTATAAAAAGAAGTTATATCTTTAAACTGCAATTAGCATGTTTTAGCAGAGTCTTAAAATCCAAAATTGTGCATGCAACAAGGCCAAATAAAACGTGCATAAATGAATTACACTCAACATGTTTTCTTACTATAAGGACCATAACAACTATATTCTTATTCAAGCTATGTATACTTAACCAAAAAAAATGCCATGCTTAATCAGAAATTAGACTGCATGAATGAAACTGAAAACCAATAAGAAACTACTTGCACTTTTTCACATATTCCATGTCTTAACATGATCATATAGTTTCTAAATTGGGATTCACCTACTTTTTGTTATCTTCCAAACAAAAGGGGAAGAGAATTTAAAGTGTTTTATTATAAACTAAAGGGAAATAAAAAAAGGGAAAAGAGTACTTAAACGAATTTAGACCCCTCAATTTTTCAAATGCCTAATTTTGCTAGATAATCACTATGCTTCAATATTTTTGAAATATCTAACAAGGTTTTGCAGGATTTATCCTAAGAGAGGAATCAAGTTGAATCCCATAAACTCTATGTGCAAAAATATTTTAAAACTCATGCATACACCAAGGGGAAGCACACACTTGAAAATTTTAATTTTTATGTTTGTTTGGCAAATACCAAAAAGGGGAAGATTGAAAGGATATCTTCGATATATTATTTATTTCGGTATTTATACGATTAAACATAAAATTTAAGTACACTTAGATCCTCTCCATTAGGACATTATTTTAATTGATCCAGATCAAAGTCAAATAGTCAAACCAGCTAAATTATTTTCAAGATTATTTATAAAAGAGATATTCCATTATTCTAAAAACATCAAAATTATATTTTATGGAATATATCTCTAAAGCAATTTGATCAAATAAGAAATATCAAGTTATGATATTTTTTTAGATCACAGTTGCAACATCAATAAGGCAACAAGCTCGAATAAGGAATATATCAGAAATATTCTTTAGAGATCTCGTGCTAAATCAAAAATGTTTTACTCTTCGCTCCTAAATATTTTTTATTTTTATCCAAAGTTTATTAATATTCATGGTTGAAGTATTAATATTCATTTTTACACCCATTCTGTGTGTTCGTAAAGTAATTTTCTCTCATTTCGTAAAATCAGCATTTCTCGGAGAAAATTATTCAAAAATACTCAAAAATATTTCACACCACTCAAATACATTTTATATATTAGGAAATATATTTTAAGTATCTATACAAGTCAAAACTTTGGTCAAAATATTCATCTCTTTCATTCCAAGACCAATAGTATTTTTATTCGGAAGTAAAGGCTGACAGAACCGCTTTAAATCTAAATAAATACTTCCACAAACTAGAATGACATGAAATTTGGTATGTATCACTTAAATGGTATTTTATATGCATGGTAAAAATTTCGTAGCGTTTCAAGAATTTTTGTCCGGGCACGAATTTCGAGGCAGTTGGTCCCACAGTTGACCACGTTTGGCCTAGCTACCATTGATCATTATTGACCAAACTTTGCAGGACATTATTTTATAATATTTAAGTAATTATAATATTTTTTATGATATTTATTTAAGAGTTTTTGGGTGGTCATAATTAATGGTGCTTAATCTTTAATTAAAGTAATTAAAGAATGATTAAAAGAAAAGGAAAATATATATTTAATATATATCAGCTGAGATTTGAATGAATACTAGCTTGTGATTTCTTCCCACTTGCAAAGAAACACAACCTACTTGCCATGTCATCAATCAATGTGATACACTCCATCCACCATCCATTCCTTCTCAAATCTTAACCATTCATTCCACCCAACTTCCTCTATAAATAAACCCCCACCCCAACCCATTTTAACCAAGCTAAAGATCCAAATACTTGCTGGGAATTTTTCAATAAGTTCCTCTCTTCATCTCTTTCAAATTCTATACACAAACTTCTTCTCAAAAACCTTCTCTCTCTTAAATATATACACATATACTTAAGGTTTTTGATATCCAAGCTTAGCTTCACAAAACCAAGCTTGTTCCCACCAAGTGAGCTCATCCACCACCACTTTCTGGCCTCCCGAAGGGCTGCCCAAGTTCGTCCATAGTGCCAAAATCCGGCCGAACCTCCGGCGAATTTTTCCGGCAAAATTTTCCGACCGTTTTCCAAAAGTGGTGAGTTTTTGGCTTCTTCTTTGGTTTTCTTTATTTTGAGCTTTGTACTTAATTTCTCTACTTCATCTCAAGCTCTAATACAAGTTCTCCTATAAAGAAGGTTCTCTAAGAAAAGAGAACGAAGATTTGAACTCGGAATTCGAATAAGTACTTGATCTTCAAACCGAAGCTCTAAATGAAGAAGATCTATAGTATACAAGTACTTAAATCTCTAAATAACTCCTCACAAGTGAGATTTCATAAATCTCTAAATAACTCTTCACAAGTGAGATTTCATATTTGACATCGCGATTTGGTCAATTACTTGCATTTTATTTATCTCGACCTTGACCAACATATTTCGTGAATATAGTACAATCACGAAAGGTATCGTTTTATAATCTCGCTAACATCTGTAGTGTTCCGAGAGATTATAAATCGATCAATAGTGATCTTCGTAATTTTTTCAAATATAAGAGACAGTTTAAATCACACGAGTTGGCCAATTACTCGCACTTCTATTATTTGGATCTTGGCCAATGCATAGTTCGTGTATATAGTCCAATTACGAAAGATATCGTATAATCCCCTTCTAGCACCTTATTGTTCTGTGGGGTTTTTATTCGATTTAAATCCACCTTTGAAGCTTAGACGGATGATTACGAAGTTTATATATATATATATATATATATATATATATATATATATATATATATATATATATATATATATAAACTTCGTAATCATCCGTCTAAGCTTCAAAGGTGGATTTAATCACACGAGTTGACCAATTACTTTGCATTTCATTTATCTCGATCTTGGTCAATGCATAGTTCATGTATATAGTATCATTATGAAAGGTATCACTTATAACCCCTTCTAGCATCTTCAGTGTTCCGGGGGATTATAAGTCGATCAATAGTAAACTTCGTAATCATCCACCTAAACTTCAAAAGCACAAATTCAAATCCAATTACTTACACCTCTATTATTTGGACATTGGCTAAGAATCATAGAACCTATAAAGTTGCTTGAAGTTAAAAGTATACTTTGACCACATAATCGTCAAATCATAAGTATACTAAATCCATAAGCCTAAGAGCTTAAAAGGATAGGTACAATTCTGAGATTGTAACCAAAGTATTCTTCGATCCATAAATACCTAATCGAAAGAAGAAGAATATAAAAGAAGTCATAAGTCATAGTGCTTATACATATATACAAGACTTCTTATTACTCCGATAAACATATATTTTACAAAGACGGAGTAATCATAAGTATACTTGACATATAAATATATATTTCGAGTTAAGTATACGTATTGAGCTTGAAGATCAAAGAAGTCATAATCCATATTAATTATACATATAAAGGACTTCTTATATTACTCCGATTAACATATAATCCATAGAGACGGAGCAATCAAAAGTATACTTGATATAACATTTTATATCTCAAGTCAAGTATACATATAGAGTATTAATATTCTTATTTGAATATTATACTATCTTTTGGGCTAGTACCGTAACATACTAGTTCAACACATATTTTCTCTATACTTTGTATTTTGTGGATTGTCTTATTAGTTTCGCAGTGAGGTGAGGTGACGTGGGTGATCTTCGTTATAAGACCCAAGTCTCATACGCACTAGCGGGGAGTTAGTCGTATTTACACCGTGAAGAAGAGGAAAGACCCAAGACCGGATACTAAGATCCGAGACCAGTGAAAGCTAAGGAAGCCAAGTCCACACAAGGGATCTACATCAACTTTGAAGAGATAGCGGGGAGTTATTGTCTAAGATAATTTGTGTAGGAATTACATTTATTTTGAGGTGGTGAACCTTGTGTTACGCACCAAGATAAATATTTATAAGGGTGTAAAGGCTTCTCCGCCTACTAAAGAAGCGAGTTTATATTAAGGGAAAATCCCGAGTCCGGGAGAGGAGCTCGGGTACTGGAGTAGGGGTGAGCGGATCTATTAGAGGTTGCGCCATCGCGAACCAAGATAAAATCGCCGTGTGATATTTTCTTTCCTTGCACTTTATTTTCCGCACATATAAACTGCATAACCACTCGGTAAAGTTTTAAAAAAGGGATAAAATTATTTTAAAATGCCATAATAAATTTTAAATTGGTAATTAAGCTATTCAACCCCCCTTCTAGCTTAATATAACCCTCACACGAGACCTAACAAATAACACATGAACCTATGCTAGCATGGCCAGTTCTAAACCCTTAAATTCATTTTCACTTCATTAAGAATTAACACGCTATCTTATAAGTTCACGACGCGCATAAGACGAATAAGTACAACCAATACTAGGATATCAATCAATCACCACATACTAAGGCATCAACACAATTTAACTAAAGAAATCCATAAATAAAACCGCTAGAACCCCACGATAATGATTAGCCCATAATCGGACTCATCATCAACGTGGGTTCCGATGAAAGCATGGTAACAAACGTAGTCTTTATAACGAATAAATAAAACCAAGTACAAACAAGATTAAAGGTTTACAAGTAAGAAAACTA
Organism: Apium graveolens; assembly: GCF_009905375.1. Classification (NCBI taxonomy): domain Eukaryota; kingdom Viridiplantae; phylum Streptophyta; class Magnoliopsida; order Apiales; family Apiaceae; genus Apium; species Apium graveolens. The sequence goes on along the minus strand of NC_133654.1, from coordinate 19,146,289 downwards.
GCATCCAAATATAACTTAAAATAAAGATTCACAAGTAAAAACAAGATTTTCTTCGCCTTTGTTGAATTATGCTAAAAACGGTATTCTTACGGCTCTCCTTGCGCTCTGGTATGTCTCTCGCTTGATTACTTATTAAAAACGACCTTATTTGAATATATATAGCAGCTCTTTACAATCTGAAAGTCTCCCAACTTAGAATCGAATTAGAATCAGGATTCTTTAATTTCGTACCGGCGCGGGCGCGCGCTTACACCTTTCTGGAATCATGGCACGGCCGCGCGCTATCACAGCGCGGGCGCGCCGTCCTTCTGGGAAAAACTCAGATTTCATCATTTTCCTTGCTGCTTCGAGCCGGCTTTCCATGATCTTTTATTCCAACACCACCTGGACACCAAATTAGAACCAAAATAATGCTAATTCACCTGATTACCTAGATAATGCCTGAAACACAGAAACACAAAAACACTAGAAAATACATTAAAACACTTAACAACTTGAGTACAAATGCATCAATTCAAAGCTTATTAGAGCATTATAAAGTGTCATAAATGCCACTCAATATACCCCCAAACTTGAATCGATGATTGTCCTCAAGCATAAACAGACTCAAAGAACAAAAAAATAAATATGCATGAATGCAACTATATGAATGCAACAATCCCAATAGAATAACTCAACCACTCAACAAGCAACATATCAACAAATGCAGCTACTCGCATAAAGATCAACTAAATCATACAAGTCAACTTACAAACTAAAGACGTGCGTGTGTGCAGATGCTTACAGATATACTATCGCAACTAAATCAACAATTATGACTCACTACTAAACTAGATGTTATCTTGTTTGGTATGAACTTTATTTCAGGCTCATTTTCGGTAAACTCCGTTACAATTTTGACATATTTGATTTGGTAGACATGACTGACTCATTTTGTGCGGACTTCATTTCAATTTCTGAAACATTTGACATGGTCGACATGTTTGATAACCTGCATAGATATAAAAAATACAAATTACAATGATTAAAGAATTAACTATTCCGACAACATATACATGTTTTATATTCAAACGACTAAAAGATGTGTAATCAAAAAATAAATTTGAACAATTAAAAAGTAAGGGATTGTAACCTTGTAATAATTGCTTGCTTGAAAATTGTTTGAGCTAGAGCCTGTAATAGTTTGTCAATAGTTGCTCAAGAACACTTTGAACTTGTTATGGATAAAAAACCAAGGTATTACTTGCTGTATTTAATACTAAGATTCGGGAGCTCAAGGCCTTTAATGGCTGCTCTCGTGTTTCGTGACTCAATCTGCCTTTACGAGATGCCTACGTATCTCTGTGAATTAGAGAATCAAGCCAAAAAACGTAGTTCTGATTGGTGGGGGTGAGACCCCTTATATAAATGTTGGGAGTCCTTGAATTGGACTTGGTATAGGAGACTTGGTGGGCAAGTCTCATAATTAGAATGGACTTTGGAGTCCTAGATAGTAGGAAACTGATTCCTTATCCTTTTAGGTCCCCTTGAGGCTAATCTCCAAGGATTTATATCCTTATCGGGACTCTTTTCAACATCTGATTTGTCCCTTATTAATTAATTACGAAATTAATTAATAATCAGGGCTTTTGGGCCTTTTTTATTCCATCAGGCCTGATCTGGTCCATCAGGCTTAACCTTTCTGGTCTGAGTATCATATATCTTTTTATTGGGCCTGGCAGCCCACAGTTTGTACAATTAATGCAGTATTTAATTATACAAACATAATTTATTTATCCCTATCATTTGCCCCCCAACTTTTGGGAAACATTGATTAGGTTTCGCAGAAGTTAAGTCTATTGGTTCCCTTACAGGGTCTCGTTTTTCCGTAAAGTGTGGAGCGACCTACACATTTACAACGAATTTTTCCTTTTATTCAGGAATTATCTTAATTTCCAGGAATTTTTCCCTTATTTCCGGGATTTTTCCCTTATTTTCTGGAATTTTTCCCTAATTTTCTGGGATTTTCCCTAATTTTCTGGAATTTTTCCCTAATTTTCTGGAATTTTCCCTAATTTTCTGGAATTTTCTGGGATTTTTCCTTATTTTCTGGAATTTTCTGGGATTTTTCCTTATTTTCTGGAATTTTCCCTAATTTTTCCTTATTTTCTGGAATTTTCAAATTTCCAGCCCTTTTTTCGACCAGGATCCAGGTCGAAATTTCGACCAGGATCCTAGTCGAAAAATGGGGCCAGCCTTGTCATCCTGGTCGAAGGAATTCGACTAGGATCCACGACCTGGAATTCGACCAGGATCCTAGTCGAAATTTCGACCTGGATCTAGGACCTGGAATTCGACCAGGATCCTAGTCGAAAATTCGAACTGGATCGAGGTCGAAAATTCAACCCCCCCCCCTTTTTTTTTTTTTTTTTTTATGAGCCTATCGACTAGGATTTCGACTAGGATTCTAGTCGATATTTCGACCTGAATCCTGTTCGAAAATTCTTTGGTTTTCTTGCTTCCTGGTCGAAGGATTTCGACTAGGATCCACGACCTGGAATTCGACCAGGATCCTAGTCGAACTTCGACCTGGGTTTTTAATCCCTATTTTTTGAAAGATGCTTGGTTTTATTCGACCTCATTCCTGGTCGAAACTTCGACCTCAATTCAGTTCCTTTATTCCAGCTATTTTCGGGTGTCTGCTCGAAAGATTTCGGGCAGGATTCACGACCTGGAATTCGACCTGGATTCTGGTCTTTTTTGCCCGCTATTTTCGGGTGTCTGCTCGAAAGATTTCGGGCAGGATTCACGACCTGGATTTCGACCTGGATTCTGGTCTTTTTTACCCGCTATTTTCGGGTGTCTGCTCGAAAGATTTCGGGCAGGATTCACGACCTGGATTTCGACCTGGATTCTGGTCTTTTTTACCCGCTATTTTCGGGTGTCTGCTCGAAAGATTTCGGGCAGGATTCACGACCTGGATTTCGACCTGGTTCCTGGTCTTCCACTAGCCTTCTTTATTTAGCTTTAATTTAGGGTATTGTATTTTCCAAATCCTAATTGGATTTGGGCCTAGCCTTTTTTGTTGGGCCTTATTAAATTTTTCTGAGCCTCTATTATTTGGGCTTTTCCAAATCTTATTGGGCCTCTTTTATTGGGCCTTTTCAAATCTTACTGGGCCTCTTTTATTGGGCCTTTTCAAATCTTATTGGGCCTCTTTTATTGATCTGGGCTTAATACACCCTGTTAAGAATGCTCTAGAATTCCTTGGAATATTCTGGAATATTCTTTTTTCTGGGCTTTTTCTTATGGGCTTTTGTCCTCAATGGGCTTTTCGTCCCTTCAACTTCCTTTTCCTCTTATATAAAGGAATGAGGAAAGGCTATTACTCCTCACTTTCTCATTTCTTAGTTTTCTTCTTCATCTTCCTGCTAAGATTCTCAGAGGAATAACAGCAAGTCGGAGCTCAAAGCCTTTTTTCAGGAGTGCTTCTTCAGGTAAGATTCCTCCCTTTGCTTTTCATTATTTTTCCATTGTGTGCCATTTTAAGATAGCCTATTTACGTGCCTCATACTTTTTTTCAGATGGCTGACAAAAGAATGACTCGTTTGGCCAAGATGAACGTGGCTAGATAGTCCAATGATTTTCCTATTCGATCGAGGTATACTTCCTTAATCGACATGATCAACACTCGAGGGGACGAGTATCCGTCTGATGCGCATCTGGACGCGCACGATCATATCAGTGCTTTACGGGATCCCAAGGAGCTGGAAAAGTTGAGCAGCTGCTTCAAAATCAAGGAGCTTTTTAAGCTGGTTCTTGCGGGTCCGGCCGACAGGGCCTGTCAGTGGAAGAAGGACGCGCTATGCGTCTATAGGGATACTCTGAGGGCAGGTATTAGACTCCCTTTTCATCCATTCATTACTTTGCTACTGGCTGATGTGGGCATCAGCCCTTGCCAACTTCCCCCTAATTCCTGGAGGTTGATTCTGTGTTATCTGTCGCAATGCGCCAAGCACAACGTCCCCACATCTGTTGCTGTCTTCAGGAAGATTTTTCAATTTAAAAACAGCCCAGATAAAAGTCCGGGTTGGGTTTCTATCAACCAGCGCCCCACTATCCCCCATATCGTAAATGGGAAGTCCATCCCTGACAACAACTTGGGGTGGAAGAAAGATTTTTTGTTTGTTATTTGGGAAGGTGGAGATTGGGGCTCCCTGTTTCGATCATCCTTTGGGCTGGCCGTAGACGGGAGCCCGAATGACATAACTTTGTCTGAGGAGGAAGCTAGAGGTTTCAACCTCCTTACGCAAGACAACGGCACTTCCCATTGTTGGGACCTTATCCGGGAGACCGTCCTGGTAGAACGCGGCCTTTCGCCCGTTAATAAGAAAAGTAAGTTCCCTTTCTTATCTCCTTTATTTCCTGCACTTTTATTTCATTGATTTTCAACTGACTTTGTTTCTCGCAGTGGCTGAGAAGATTGAGGAGGCTACCAAGCCGAAGGACCTGGAGACAACCAGGATGAAGAGGGCCGGGAAGATCTTTAAGGACCCTCGACTGGGTGACCGCTTCCCGGAGTTCCTTCTTCAGGCGACAGAGCCAGATGAGGAAGGCCCCAGCCAAGTTCTGCGCACCAAGCAGAGGCCAGGTGCCTACTTTCAACCTGCTTGGGGGATCCGGGGCAAGGACTCAATTGTGGGCAGCACGGCCCTGTCCAAGGAATGGTCTAAGCATTCCATTTCCCCGGTGGATTATCAAGATTTTGTCCTCCAACAGGACTTGGAGGGGAATGAGCTGTTTGGAGCCCAAGCTCTGGCGACGGTATGTACTTTACTTATGCTTTTTACAATTCTCTTTTCTTTCTTTTCTAAACCTTTGCTGTTTTCTCCTGCAGGCTAACGCCCATTTTCAAGGGGCTATTCACCAAGCCAAGGCTTGGAAGGTTGGCCTGGAAGATGCCAACAAGAAGTTGGAGGAGGCCAATCAAAAAATTGAGGCCCTTGAAGCTCAATTGGCCTCTTCCACTTCTGACCTGGAGACGGCCCGGGCTGAGAATGTCATCTTAAAGGCGCAGAAGGAAAAAGCCTTTGATGGCTGGATGGACACTCAAGAATTCAAAGACTTGATGGTGGAGCATGACGCCCTTCTTCATCCTGTTAGCTATAAGGAAGGCTGGGACGCTGCTGTGGAGGCCATCCAGGATGAGTTTCCCGAGGTCCTTGAGCAGTTACCCTTTCCTTGCCCAGTACGGGTTCCAGAGCTTGGAGGTGTTACTGAAAAGCTTGCTGGTATGATCAAGGATGGAGAGGAGGAAGATTCCCCCGAGGAGGAATTCGAGCCTGTTGCTAAGAAGGCCAGGGTGGAAGAATCTCCCAAAGCAGCGCCTCAACAGCCATCATCTTCTGCCGAGGGAACTTCTACAGGGACTTCGGAGGGGATGACCGAGACGTCCGAAGAAACGACTGAAACTTCCGAAGAGACTTCGGATAGTGGTTCTGAGGAATCTCATCCTTCCAAGGCCTAGCTTTTTGTATATCTTCTTTTTGAACTTTATTTGTATCAGAACTTGTTACCCTTCGGGGTTATGTTTTATACGTTGCTTTTCTTGCCTTTTTCTGTTTTATCTTTACCATCTTAATATGCATTTGAACCTTAAACATCCTTAGATAGAAATAATTTCAAACTCTTTAATATGAAGTCTGGTTTTCCAAAACCTTACATAGCATGGGTTCGACCCTAATCAACAATAACTAGACAATGTAAATTCTACTGGAATATAAAATCCTATGCAAGCAAAGCTTCAAGGTGCTTTTAAACCTACTTGTCAATGACAAGTGAGAATCATACTTCTCCAATCTTACACATAGTAAACCTTCAGGTTTTGTGCGTGCCAGGTCCTCGGGACTTCAAAACCTTCCATAGTTTCCAGCTTGTAGGTTCCTCTACCCTGAACGCTCTTGACTCTGTACGGCCCTTCCCAATTTGGGGCAAGCTTTCCTTTCTGTCCAACACCAGAAGCCTCTATTTTTCTCAAGACTAGATCTCCTTGTTTAAAAAATCTCTCTTTAACCCTTAGGTTGTAATAGAATGAAGCCTTTTTCTGATATTCTACTATCTTTGCATGTGCCTCATCTCGCACTTCATCAATTAGATCCAGGGCTAACCTCTGCCCTTCCTCATTTTCTACAGCATTGAAAGTCTGAATCCTTGGAGAGGAATGCGATATCTCCACGGGAACTACTGCTTCTGCCCCATATGCCAACATGAAAGGAGTTGCTCCTGTCGTGACTCTACAGGTGGTCCTATAGGCCCATAATATTGGAAGTATCTCATCCACCCAATTATTTCTTGACTTCTCGATCCTCTTTTTTAGTCCATCCAGGATTATCCGATTTGCTACCTCTGCTTGCCCATTGGCTTGCGGGTGAGCCACAGAGGTGAATCGTAACTCAATTTCATTTTCTTCACAATACTTCTTGAATTCCTCATTGTTGAATTGTGTTCCATTGTCAGTGACGAGGATACGGGGAATTCCATATCGGCACATAATGTTTTCCCACAGGAATTGTGCAACCTGCTTAGTTGTGATTTTGGCCAAGGGTTTGGCTTCGATCCACTTGGTGAAATAATCAATGGCTACAATCAGAAATTTCCTTTGTGTCGTGGCCATAGGAAAAGGCCCTAGAATATCCATCCCCCACATGGCAAAGGGAATAGGCGAGTTGATAGAGGTCAGCATCTCGGGGGGTTGTCTAACAACTGGTGCATGCTTCTGACAGCGATCACACTTCTTCACATATTCTTTGGCATCAGCCATCATTTCTGGCCAATAGAAGCCTAAACGAGTTATCTTATGAGCCAAGGCCCTGCCCCCCAAGTGTTGCCCATAAATACCTCCATGCACTTCTTCAAGAGCTAAGCGTGCCTCATCGGGCCTGAGACACCTCAGGTAAGGAACCACGAAAGATCTTTTATATAGAATCCCCTCTATCAAAGAGTACCTTAGTGCTCGAACAGTTAACTTCCGTGCCTCAATTACATCGCTTGGCAACCAACCGGTTTGAATGTGAGCCTTGATGGGATCAATCCATGACGTCCCCAAGCCTACGGGAGCCACAAGCTTAACATCTATGCTTCGTGTTTTCAAAACACGGAAGTACACACTTCCTGAACTTTCTTCAATCTCAGATGAAGCAAACTTTGATAGCGCATCTGCTTTAGCATTTTCTTCCCTTGGAATGTGTTCAACATGGCATTCATTAAATTGGGTCATCACAGCCCTTACTAGGCGAACATACTTAGCCATCGTATCATCCCTTGCCTCAAATTCTCCCTTTACCTGGGATATGATCAGCTTCGAGTCTCCACAGACCTTTAAGTTTTTGACTCTAAGTGTCCCAGCTAGGCCAAGGCCAGCAATCAGGGCTTCATACTCTGCCTCATTGTTTGTTGTTGGGAAGTCTAGCTTCATGGCATACTCAATTAAGAATCCATCTGGGATTTGCAAAACCAACCCTGCTCCACTGGAATTTGTTTTTGATGCTCCATCAAAATAGAGAACCCAATATTCTTTCTCCTTGTCCCCATTGTCGACTCCCTTGTCTTGAGGTATGGTATCTTCCTGCCCCCCGACTTCTTGGTTGGGTATGGTACATTCCACCACGAAGTCAGCTAGTGCCTGGGCTTTTATGGTCGTACGTGGCTTATACTTGAGATCGAACTCTCCCAACTCTATTGCCCACTTAATCAGTCTCCCACTTGCCTTGGGACTGTGAATGATATTTCTCAGTGGCTGATTTGTTAGTACTTCAATTTGGTGAGCTTGAAAATAAGGACGCAGCTTTCTTGAAGCCATTACCAAGGCTAAAGCGAATTTCTCAATGGCTGAATAATTCAACTCAGCACCATGCAAAATTTTGCTGACATAGTATACGGGTTTCTGGACTTTCAGTTCCTCCTTAACCAACACGGCGCTCAAGGCGCTCTCTGAAACAGCCAAGTACAAAAATAAAACTTCATTCAGAACTGGCTTGGCCAACAACGGGGCCTGGCCCATATACTTCTTTAACTCTTCAAATGCCTTCTGATTTTCCTCATTCCATACAAAGTCTTTGATGTTCTTCAGTGACTTGAAAAATGACAAGCACTTGTCTCCTGACTTGGAGATGAATCGTCCTAACGCAGCAACCCTTCCTGTGAGCTTCTGAACATCCTTGACAGTTTTGGGGGGTTCCATGTCCAGGATCGCCTTTATTTTATCGGGATTTGCCTCAATTCCCCTCTTCGAGACCATCAATCCCAAGAATTTTCCAGATCCTACTCCGAAAGCACACTTTGTTGGATTCAACATCATCTTGTGGTACCTCAGGACCTCAAAAGCTTCCCTTAAATGGGCTATATGATCAGTCTTTACTAGACTCTTGACTAACATGTCATCAACATAGACTTCCATAGTCTTATCAATAAGATCCTTAAAAATCCTATTCACCAACCTTTGATAGGTGGCTCCTGCATTCTTGAGACCAAACGCCATAACAAGATAACAATAAATACCAAAGTCAGTGATAAATGATACCTTTGGAATGTCATCCTTATGCATTTTGATCTGGTTGTATCCGCTAAACCCATCCATGAAACTCAGCATCTCATGTCCAGCGGTAGCATCAATCAAAGTATCAATTCTAGGCAGCGGAAAACAGTCTTTGGGGCATGCATCATTCAGATCGGTGAAGTCTATACACATCCTCCACTTTCCATTAGCCTTCTTCACCATTACAGGGTTTGCTAACCACTACGGAAATTGAATCTCCTCAATGAATCCAGCCTCTAAGAGCTTTTCCACTTCCTGCTTTATAGCCTCTTGTCTTTCCGGGGCAAAATTTCTTTTCTTTTGTTTCACTGTCTTCCGGCTTGGATCTACGTTTAGCTTGTGAGTAATTAACTCTGGGTCTATGCCTGGCATATCAGCTGCTGACCATGCAAACACATCACTATTTTCTTGCAAAAATTTCACTAACTTCCCTCTAAGGGGCTCCTCTAATGTGGCTCCAATGAAAGTCATCCTCTCAGGATTCTTGGGATCTAAAGGAACCGAAACCAATTCTTCTGCTGGCCTTCCTCTATTCTCATCATTTTCCCGAACATCCATATCTTCAATAGGAAGAACCTGCCCCCCGACTCCATCTGCCCTCAAAGAGGCCACATAACAGCTTCTAGCCATTTTTTGATCTCCTCTCTCTTCTCCAATCCCGTTTCGGGTGGGAAACTTCATGACTGAATGGTAGGAAGAGGGGACTGCCTTGAAGGCATGTATCCCTGTTCTCCCCATGATAGCATTATAAGTTGAACTAGCCTTTACCACCACGAAATCCAGCATCTGAGTCGCTTGCCTTGGCTCCGTACCTTTGGTGGTTGGCAATTTAATTATCCCTTCCACAGGACATTCTACTCCAGCAAATCCATATATCGGCATGTCGGTTGGTGTCAACTGGGAGTCGTTATACCCCATCCTTAGAAAGGTGTCGTGAAGCAAGATATCCACAGAAGCACCATTATCCACAAGGACCCTCTTAACCGGGCTATTTCCTATTATCGGCGTTATGACCAGCGGGTCGTCATGAGGAAACTTCACACCCTCTAGGTCAGAATCATCAAAAGCCAATGTTACTTCTGTCCTGGCCCTCTTCGGGGCTTCTCCGACAATATGCATAACCTCTCTAGTATATGCCTTTCTGGAATTTTTGGACAATCCAGCAGCAGTTGGACCTCCAAAGATCGTGTTTATCACAGGCCCTCGAGGTCTCGGCCCTCCATAAATGGTGTTTATAACTGGTCCTCTAGGTTGGGGATTCCGCCCCTGATCATCTTGGTCCCTCCTACGATCTTCAAAGTTCTTCCTTCCATTATTATTTATGTCCCCTCCATCTCCAGTATACTTGTTCAATCTTCCTTTTCGAATCAAAAACTCAATTTCATCTTTCAACTGCCTACACTCATCGGTGTCATGGCCAACATCTTTGTGAAACCTGCAATACTTGCCCTTATCTAGCTTGGCGGGATCAGCCTTCAAGGGCTTAGGCCAGCGAATATCTCTATCTTTCTCAATCTCCATCAAAATCTGACTTCTGGGAGCATTCAGCTTAGCGTATTCAGTGAACTTTTGCCCAGGTCCTCCCTTCTTGGGGGTTGAATCAGGGTTTTGTTCGGTTCTAGGATATTTGTCCTTAGCGATATACTCCAAATCAGTTTTTCGTTTCTTGCCTCCAGTGGGCTCATTACTTACTACGGTCTTCCTCATACTTTCTTCAACCTTGATATACTTCCCTGCCCTCTCTTGGAGCTGCAACATGCTCTCAGGGGGTCGTTTGGCCAAAGACATCTTAAAAAACTCATCCCTAGTTCCTTGTTGCAGTGCTATCATGGCTACCTTATCATCAAGGTCTGGGACTTTTAAAGCCTCCTTTGTAAAACGATTCAGGTAATCTCTTAAGGATTCCTTAGCTCCCTGCACAAGACTCATAAGAGATGCTGAACTTTTCTCATGGACTCTTCCACTGATGAATTGCTTAATAAAAGCCTGACTTAATTCTCTGAATGATCCAATAGAATTCGGGGGTAGGCGACTGTACCATCTTTGAGCCATACCCGACAGGGTTTGAGGAAAGGCCCGACATTTTATAGCATCATTCACGGGTTGCAGCAGCAGTGCATTAGAGAATGTCCTAACATGATTAGCGGGGTCTCCCGTGCCATCATAGGCTTTGATAGTGGGCATCTTGAATTTCCTTGAGATATGGGCATTCATTATCTCTTCTGTGAAGGGTGGAGTTGGATCATCAGGATCTCCAAGGGGAAGGAGATTGCTTGGATCAGTTCTTGGGACAGCAGCCCTTCTTCTTACCGGACCATCCAGGTCTATGATAGGAGGAGGATTTCTCCCCCTAGGTGGTATGTGGGTTCTGGTGGCTTGGTGAGCCTCCAAGTCACGCCTCAGCCTTTGGATTTCAGCCTCATGAGCCCTGATCTTTTCCTGCACTTCTTGGGGATTCGCCCCTGGGGTGCTTTGGGGGCGTTGCCTTCCATCGGCCATTGGCTCTTTTCCAGGACGCCTCCTTCTCGGGGCCACTTCATCATCCGAAGATTCGGAGTCTCTCTCAGTGTATGGACCAGAAAATTCCCGATCCTCAGGGATAGGATCCAAACCTCGTATATAGGGGGCGACCGCCCTCGTGCTTCGCTTCGCCCAGCATATCCACTTCCTCCAACCTCAGGGTGAAGGGGCATCCCATAAGGGGGGTTAGTAGTAACAATAGTTGAATATTCATACCCGACGGGTCGAGAATTCACAGGTATATGTATTTGTTGAACTTGAGGATTCGTACCTTGAATAGTCGGGGGAGTTGTCCCTTGTGGCTGAGGATGAGTTGTCCCTGTCTGGGCTTCCCCCTGAGTAGATGCATAAGTTGAATGGGGAGGAACCTCCACGGTTGATGAAATCACCTGGGTTGTCCCTGATGGTGTTCCCTCCTCCAGAGTGCTGGTTGTTCTCCGTGTTCTCGCCATGGTTGTTGTTCCGTGTTTCCCACAGACGGCGCCAAATGTTATGGATAAAAAACCAAGGTATTACTTGCTGTATTTAATACTAAGATTCGGGAGCTCAAGGCCTTTAATGGCTGCTCTCGTGTTTCGTGACTCAATCTGCCTTTACGAGATGCCTACGTATCTCTGTGAATTAGAGAATCAAGCCAAAAAACGTAGTTCTGATTGGTGGGGGTGAGACCCCTTATATAAATGTTGGGAGTCCTTGAATTGGACTTGGTATAGGAGACTTGGTGGGCAAGTCTCATAATTAGAATGGACTTTGGAGTCCTAGATAGTAGGAAACTGATTCCTTATCCTTTTAGGTCCCCTTGAGGCTAATCTCCAAGGATTTATATCCTTATCGGGACTCTTTTCAACATCTGATTTGTCCCTTATTAATTAATTACGAAATTAATTAATAATCAGGGCTTTTGGGCCTTTTTTATTCCATCAGGCCTGATCTGGTCCATCAGGCTTAACCTTTCTGGTCTGAGTATCATATATCTTTTTATTGGGCCTGGCAGCCCACAGTTTGTACAATTAATGCAGTATTTAATTATACAAACATAATTTATTTATCCCTATCAGAACTAGAAAGCGATATCAATTGTATAAGAAGAACCAAGCTTTAAACAATCAAGTTTTAGAGAGCAATTGAAATGATGAAGTAGACAATAAGAATGAAATGAAATATATAGAATTTTTTTTATATGATATCAAAAAGATGTAATGTAGATATCAAAATATAATAAGATTTTTATGACATTTTTTGAAATTAGGCGGATATAGATATGAAATAATATGTATAAATATTATTTTTATTATGATATCTAGAAGATGCAATGTAGATATGTAATATAATAAATAATAGTACACATGATTCAAAGATATTTTCGGAAATATGACGGATATCAACATTTACTCTCTTTTTTAATATATAAAAATATTCTCTCAAGATTTGATATATCTAACAGAATATTATCAAAATAAAAAAATGAAAGAAAATGATTCCAAATGCATTTTTAGAAATTATGTTGGTATCTAATTTAAAATTTTATTATTTGATACCTCATTTAAATAATTTATTGTTTAAATTTACATCGGGTACTTAAAAGTAATAACATTAACAATTTTAAAAAGAAATATTTACATGGGTTTCAAAAACATAAAGTTAGTTTTAAGATATTGATGAACACGGTTTGGGTCGACTGGACTTGAGTCCATTATTCAACCCAACCCAACTAATTCTGCTTATAAAAAAGAAACCCATTTACTCAAAAAATATATACAACCCAACCTTACCCTCCATCTTTTGGGTTAGATTGGATCGGATCGGGTTAATCAGGTTAAACATTTGACTACAAGTGTGTCATTATCTCACGAACTTTGGAACCATAGGAAGAAAAAAGTCATTAGTTTCCGGTCAAAGAAAAAGTTATGCATTTTTCATTATATCTAAATAATAATATATTGATCAATTTAATACTAAAACACCTTTATCACCTGTCATATACCTGGAGCATCCACTGTCAATGATCCATATGACTCTTTTATTTTTCTATAAACACAATGAGGATTAAGTGTGTTTAGCTACCCAAGTAGTGTTGGTACTTTCTTCTTTTTCACTGAAGTAGCAGAAGTAGAATTTGATGAATTAAAAAGAACAGTGTTTATTGATTCATTTACATTTTTCTTTTTAGCCGTAGATCCAAGATTAACTTCTTTGAGGCTCAGTTTATGAAAGCTTGTCATCACTTTCATATTGCAAGGAATACAGTCAAATTTGTCACAGAATGAATAGGGATCTTCAGCCAATGCTTCATTGTATTTGCAGACTCCCAACTTTGGCTCACTAATAACCTTTTTACAAAGGTGAATTAGGTGATTTGTTGAGCCACATCTTTGACACTATTTTCTGAGGGCATCAACAATAAAGGCATAATTGTTGCTCTTGTTCACACCTATTTTTCCATTCCTGTTCTTTTTCTTTTTCCCATCATTCTCAGATTTAATTTCCTTGGTTAGTGTCTTCATAATTTGATTGACTATTGGTTTCTTTTCAAGTTCATTTGTGGTTGTGGTTTCTTCATTCTTCCTTTCACCGTCTTCATCTGCAAGTTCTTGCTTGATGACCAACTCAACCTCACTGAAATTAACCTCACATGCCTTGAACAAGGGTGCATCTACTTTTTTCAGCATAACTGGGACATCTTGATTTGTAATTGCTTTCACTTTGTCATTGATAGGGGATAAAAATAATCCTAACTGCGTAATAAATAAGCGCGTTAATTATGCCTGATTTGGTTCAAAGACGAAGCGCAGTTATTAAGGCCCAACAATTTGTGTGTCATTAATTGGGCTCAAAGGGCCCGCAAACCAAGGATTTATTATTAAAATTCGTAGGCCTAGTATCAGCCCAAATTGTGATTGAGAAAATAAGTTCAAATCATAATCAAACTCTCAAAAGAGTAGTCCTCAAGCCACACGGTCCTATAAGGAAACAAATTCCTATATTATAGGACTCCAAAGTCCACTCTAAATCTGAGACTTTTCCACCAAGTCTCCTAACCTTAATCTAATTCAAAGGCATCACATGCCTATATAAGAGGTCTCACCTCACAAATCAGAACTACGTTTTTGACTTGATCCTTGGCAGACGGTAAGGTACGTAGGCATCTTGTGAAGACAGATTGAGTCACAAGACACGAGAGCAGTCAAATCGAGTCTCGAAGCTCACGAACCCTATCAATAAATACACCCTAATTTCTTATCCATAACATTTGGCACCGTCTGTGGGAAATCATAACAACAACCATGGTGAACACACGGAGCAGAAACAACACCCCTGAAGGAACACCGACTGGAATGACCCAAACAATCTCATCAGTGGTGGAGATACCGCCACACTCAACCTATGCCTCCACCCAAGGGGGAACCCTGGTAGGAGCAATTGAGCCTCAGCCACAAGGGACGAATCCCCCGGCTCCTCAAGGGATGAATCCTCAATTTCAGCAGCTACATGCACCTATGAATTCTCGACCCGTTGGGTATGAATACTCAACGATCATGGCCACTAACCCCTCTTACGGGATGCCCTTATACCCCGAGGTTGGGGGAAGTGGACACTCTAATCGGAGTGAAGCACAAGGGTAGACGCCCCAATACATACGTGGTTTGACTCATATTCCGGAGGATAAAGAATTTTCTGGATCTTATACTTATAGAGACTTCGAGTCATCGGATGACGATGTTGCTCCGAGAAGGAGGCGTGCTGGTAAAGAGCCGATCTCTGATGCAAACCAACGCCCCAGGAGCGCTCAAAGAACAAGTCCCCAAGAAGTACAGGAGAGGATTAGGGCTCATGAAGCTGAGATCTAAAGGCTGAAGCACGACTTGGAGCACCTGACTCCAAGACCCCCACTTGCTCCGAGGCAGAGAGATCATCCTCCAGTCATAGACCTGGATGGTCCAATACCAAGAAGGGATATTTCTCCAAGGGCTGATCCAAGTAATCTTATGCCCCTAGGAGATCCTGATGATCCAACTCCGCCATTTACTGAAGAGATAATGAATGCTCACATCTCAAGGAAGTTTAAGATGCCCACCATCAAAGCATATGATGATACTGGCGATCCAGAAAATCATATCAGGACGTTTTCTAACGCCCTGTTGCTACAGCCCGTGAATGACTCTATCAAGTGTCGGGCCATTCCTCAAACCCCGTCGGGTATGGCTCGAAGGTGGTATAGTCGTCTACCCCCAAACTCGATTGGATCTTTTAAGGATTTGAGTCAAACTTTCATCAAACAGTTTATCAGTGGTATAGTACATGAGAAGAGTTCAGCATCCCTCGTGAGTATTGTGCAGGGAGCAAAGGAGTCCTTGAGAGACTATCTGAACTGTTTCACAAAGGAAGCCTTGAAGGTCCCGGATCTTGACGACAAGGTAACTATGATAGCACTGCAACAGGGAACTAGAGATGAGTTCTTCAAGATGTCCCTAGCCAAGCGCCCCCATGAAAGCATGTTGCAGCTCCAAGATAGGGCCGAAAAGTATATCAAAGTGGAGGAAAGTATGAAGAAGATGGTGGTGAACAACGAGCCCGCTGGTGGAAATAAGCGAAAGACTGGTCTGAAATACAATGCCAAGGATAAATATCCTAGAGTGGAGAAAGACGTTGACTCGGACCCGAAAAGGGAGGGCCTGGACAAAAGGTTACCGAATATGTTAGGCTGAATGCCCCTAGAAGCCAGATCTTAATGGAAATCGAGAAAGATAGGGATGTTCGTTGGCCTAAACCCCTGAAGGCTGATCGCGTAAAGCTAGACAAAAGCAAATATTGTAGATTCCACAAAGATACTGGTCATGACACCGATGAGTGCCGGTAACTGAAGGATGAAATCGAATTCCTGATCCGAAAAGGGAGATTGAGTAAGTATACTGGGGAAGGAGAATAACCCAATAATGAAAGAAGGAACTTTGATAATCGTAGGAGAGATCAAGATGATCAGGGGAGAAACCCTCAACCCTGACTGACAGTGATAAATACGATCTTTGAAGAATCGACCGCCGTTGAATCGTCTAAAAACTCAAGGAAAGCTATGCTAGAGAAGTCATGCACATAGTGGGGGAAGCTCCGAAAAGGGCCAGGACAGGAGTAACAATGATATTTGAGATGATTTTGACTTGGAAGGGGTCAAGTTTCCCCATGATCATCTGTTTTTCATAACACCCATAATAGGGAACAGTCTGGTGAAAAGAGTCTTTGTGGACAATGGAGCGTCAGTGGACATCTTACTCTATGATACCTTCATAAGGATGGGTTACAATGATTCTCAATTAACCCCAACTGATATGCCGAAACATGGTTTCGCTGGAGTCGAGTGCCCCGTGAAAGGGATAATTAAGTTGCTTTTGACTATGGGTCAGGAACCAAGGCAAGCAACACAGATGTTGAGCTTTGTAGTGGTAAAGGCTGGATCAACTTACACTGCAATCATGGAAAGAACATGAATACATGCTTTTAAGGCAGTCCCCTATTCTTACCATTCAGTAGTGAAGTTTCCCACCACAAACGGGATTAGAGAAAAGAGAGGAGATCAAAAGATGGCAAGAAGTTGTTATGTGGCCTCCCTTAGGGAAGATGGAGTTGGGGGGCAGATCTAGCCTATTGAGGATTTGGATATCTGTGAGAATGATGAGAAACGAGGAAAGCCTGTAAAAAAATTGATACCGGTTCCTTTGGCTCCCGAAGACCCTGAAAAAGTAACTTTCATTGGAGCATCATTTGAGGAGCCCCTTAAAGGGAAGTTAATAAGGTTCTTGCAAGTTGAAAAAGTAACTTTCATAGTGATGTGTTTGCATGGTCGGCAGCTAATAGGCCCGGTATAGACCCAGAGCTGATCACCCACAAATTGAACGTGAATCCTAATCGAAAGACCGTGAATCAAAAGATAAGGAGTTTTGCCCCAGAAAGGCAGGAAGCAATCAAGAATGAAGTAGAGAATCTCTTAGAAGCTGGTTTTATTGAAGAGATACAATTTCCGGAACGGTTAGCGAATCCTGTAATGGTAAAGAAGGCTAATGGAAAGTGGCGAATGTGCGTGGAATTTCACTGATCTGAATGATGTATGCCCAAAGGATTGTTTCCCGTTGTCAAGAATAGATACTTTGATAGACGTGACCGATGGTCACGAGATGTTAAGCTTTATGGATGCGTTCAGCGGCTACAATTAGATCAAGATGGATAAGGATGACAGTATGCATTTCAGAACATATGCTTGTAACTTTATCAAGTCATTGTGTGTACTAATTAACTTTTTATTTACTCTCAATGTTCTAGGAATTCTGGATTAGAAGTGACTGATACACAGAATAACCTGTAATAAATGAAGGAGCAGTTGGCCGAGCAGAATAAGGAATTCAGCTATGTCATCTTACGTTTTTCTGTATCGAAAGATCTTTGAGGAGTGCCAAGATATGTGTTTACGTGTTTTTTAGAAGGTAGCCTCTGCAGACTGCAGCTAAAACTTCAATTTCTTATGATTCCCATAATTTGATCTTTCGACTTGAAAAACTTTAAGCACTTGCTAAACTTTTACTTGACAATGAGATATGCATTACTTGGTTTCTAAGGTCGTTACTTGTTGCTGTATAAACATTTGTATCCCAAGTTATAAAATCAGCGCATCGTACAAAAAAGATCTGCAGATGAATATAGTGCTTGAATTACTCTTCATACTGGAAACTTGGTTGAACTAATTTGCAGTTTGCAAACCTTTATATGCCTTTGCAATTGGGCTGTTTTTTTATAACAAAACAAATATACATATACATGTTTTATATTCCAATAAATTATAATGATTAAAAAATAAATTATTCCAATAACATATACATGTTTTAAAATTATAATGATTAAAAAATAAATTATTCCAATAACATATACATGTTTTATAATCAAAGGACTATGAGATGTGTAATTAAAAGTAATTAAATTTAAATGATTAAAAATTAAGGGATGGTAACCTTGAAATAGTTACTTGACAGAATAGTTGCTCAGTAACAATTTGAATTAGGATGCGAGAGTAGTTCCACAAGAAGAACAAAGCTTTGGAGAGCAATTGAAATGATGGAGATGACAATAACACTGAAATAAAATAAAATATAAAGAATTTTTTTATATGATATCTAAACAATGTAATGTAGATCTCAAAATATAAAGACAGATTCTATGATATTTTTAAAAATTAGGCGGATATAAGTATGAAATGATATTTATATATATATATATATTAGTTTTAATATGATTTCTAAAAGATGCAATTTAAGCGGGTTAACTATGATAAAAAAATATGTAATATAATAAATGATATTATACATGATTTAAATTTTATTGTTGGAAATATCAACATTTACTCATTTTTTTGAAATGAATGAAAATATTCTCTCTAGATTTGATATCTCTAACAGAATATTATCAAGATAAAATAAAAATATGATAGAAAATGATTCAAAAGGCATTTTTAGATATTATGTGGTTATATATTTAAAATTTTATTATTTAATATCTCATTTAAATAATTTATTATTTAAATTTACAATCGGAACTTAAAAAGTAAACAATGGCTCCTTGTAGTATGCTCCACCTCAGAATTTGCTAGCTAGAACCAGAGTAAACAATAAACATAACACGAAGATATTATGAGTGTACTTCAGCCTATGCAGACTTAAATATTTTTCGGCAGTAAAAAACTACAGAACTGAATATTAGGATTTTGATTACCAACAGACTCCTGTAATTCTAACAAGGCAGTTTATATATTTCTTGCAACTATTAATGACCATTAGATTTGCTTGCAAAATTATTTATAGAAAACCCCCAAATAACTTTTGATCTTCAATAATATAACCAACACTTGGCAAAACAAAAAACATGAGATTTATGTTGGACTGATATTTAAATATTGATCTGAAACCCCATTGGGACAGACATAGTTGCAGACAGAAAGATGGTTTGAAATGTTTCTCATATTGCTAAGGCTACAGAAGGAGCTAAGCAGTCATATCTAACTTTACATAAAATCCTGCGAAAATACAAAGCCACCTGTTGTCTCAGTTCTTTCTAGCCGTCACTAGTACCTCCAGGCTCCACTAATGCCAATAGATAATTATAAACTAACTAGAAATAGATAATAGAATTAGCTTCTAACTTAACATTAGTTATCACCTTCCCCTAACACTGGCAGGGGATGGAACACCCCTTTCACTGTTAAAATCGTCATCAAACTCACTTGTATCCACACAAAGAGCATTGTTATTGAAACTCACTTCAGAGCTGGCATTGCTGCTTGTTGCAAGAGGAGAGTCTGAAACACTAGCTGTCCTGCTTCTCGGTGCAGGCCCTGATCTTACACTGTACATGGAGGAAGCAGGAATATTTGTCATCAATGGTCGTAGATTTCCAGGAATGTTCCGCCTTATATCCTGCTCCACGAAGGATCAATACATAAATTATTACTATTAGCAACTGCACCAGGTTAATTTGCGATAGGTTGTCAAATTAAAGCAACTGATTGCAGCATAAGAAATAATTTTATTTTATTGGAATTAGATCTAAAAAGCAGGGCAGATAAAAAATGTACCATATGTCTTATAGCCATGTCCATCGACTTCTTAGAAAAATTTCTTCCAAATCCTGAGCTGTCTGGAGACGAAGATTTGCCAGATAAGTTACTACGAGGTGAATGTTTGTCATCCTGCTTTGGTGGCACAAGTTTACGCATATTTATAACCCTCTCAACCATCTTGGTTCCGTACATGACAGGACTCACGTTGTCATTAGCTTTAGCATATGCACGATTTAAAGCAGGAACAGAGCTTCCAGTGTTATAATTCATTCCATTTGGAGGGCGTCCTCTAGATGGTGAACATGATTGACGTCTAATCCTTCCATTGGGAGCAGGATCAATTGAAGATGATCGAACACTAGGCGCACCAGGTCTGCCCCTGGTAGCTGAAGTAGGCCGGTCAGAAAGTGAAGTACGTAAATTAGGTGGCACTTCATTAGAAAAACCTGGCATCTCCGCTGGGTTCCACGGTTTTGGTCTCACTGTAGGGGAGCTAGGTCGGGAAGGTGCTGACTTTCTTGACACATTAGGAGCTGCTTTCACAACTGAAGGAGATTTTACTGAGGGAGCAGATGCATTTGATGACGCTGACAGGGTATTTGGTCTACGAGTTGGTGTTGCTGCCCTGGATGTAGGCTTTGTTGCAGGTGCAGAAGGTCTAGTTGGTGTTGAGGATCTTGCACTGGACCTCGATGTAGGAGTAGAGGATCTTGCAGTAGACCTTGCTGTAGGTGTAGAGGATCTTGCAGTAGCTGCGGGTGTGGAGGATCTTGCAGTAGCTGCAGGTGTGGAGGATCTAGCAGTAGCTGCAGGTGCTGAGGATCTTACCGTAGCTGTAGGTGTAGAGGATCTTGCAGTAGACCTCAATGTGGGTGTTGAAGATCTTGCGGGGACTGTGGGCTTGGTTGAAGGCAAGGTGGAACGAGTAGGTGTTGAAGACCTCATAGGTCTAGAGGTCATGGTGACAGATGGTTTGGATGCAATAATGGATGAGGGTTTAGAGGCTGAAGCCGATGTAGGTTTAGAGGCCGAGGTCAAAGTAGGCCGTCCAGTTGGTGTAGCAGGTCTTGATCCTGGGCCGCTTGAAGAAGAGGGCCTTCTGACTCCTGCACTAGATGACAGGTGGCTCCTTGTAGTATGCTCCAGCTCAGAATTTGCTAGCTAGAACCAGGGTAAACAATAAACATAACAGGAAGAGATTATGAGTGTATTTCAGCATATGCAGACTTAAATATTTTTCGGCAGTAAAAATCTATAGAACTGTATATTAGGATTTTGATTGCAATGTCCCTCACTCTTTATAACATGCTCTAGATTAAGATTACAAATAAAGAATCAAGCATCATGTTAGTGATCAATAATAATCATCAATTACTTTTTCAATAGGCAACAAAGTTTTATTTTCTTAACAAGTGCAATAATATTTGATTACTTAAACTGTCATCAATTCCAAGAAATCGTGCAATTACTTGAATTAGGACTGGTTGGAAAACTAGAATTGTGCTTACTCTAGACTTCAAAGCAGTTGGTCGAGCTTTAGGACTTCCATTTTGATTCTTAGTGGTCCTCAGTGATTCCATCTCCAGTGAAGGAAAAAGTGGAGTGCCAGGAGGAGTCAGAAGCCTAAAAACACAAAACATCTTAGTAATTACCAGTATAATGTCAAAGAAACTAAATGCTGATCTTAAAGAATATTTTGTGGCATAACTGATTCCTTGATATCCAGGAATTATTAGAAGGTTTGAAAGCATATATAGTGTCACTATTGATGCATATATTGTGACTTGATTGATTGACTAACTAATTAGTTGTATATGAGAGGACAGCTTGTGATTAGCATGTGATTAGCTAGTTTGTAGCCTCTAACTTGCCTGTAATTAGCTAGGACTCATACTGTATAAAGGGACACTTCTCAATGAGAAAGAGGACACATTTTTCACAGTTCAATCTTTTTGTCTATGATTATCATATCAGATCAAATAGAGAGGTTGAAAAGAATAATTTGCCCTCGCATTGTAGTCTAGTGGATACCCCTCTCCTCTTCTCTAGAAGTGTTTGAGCATATAAATTTCTGTAATTGACTGGTACGGGGAAAAAGTCTTAACAATTTTAAGCCTTTAAATTGCATAATTTGTTTCTTTCACCATTGTCACCTCTACGCTCATCCATACGTGCTTTTGATGGTGAATATTCAGATTAAGTGGTTTCACATAAAATGCAAAAAGAAAAAGGATGTTCACTTTTTTTTTTGACTAATTTTGGCTTATAACCTTACAAATGAGTATCTGTTCTCAACAATTCTCGGGGTGAGCCAGGATCGAACCCAGGATCTGGGACGACAGAGGATAAGCCCTTTACCACTTGAGTTATCCAACCGTGCTCAGGATGTTCACTTAAATGTCACAAGTCATAACATATTTGTGACCTAGAGCTAATTTATATGTAAATATTGCTATGAAGACAATGTCATAAATGTCCTTGGAAAGCTTAAATATGACCAATTCTAGCCCACTAATCCAGTTAGCAAGGAGGGGAGTATATATTTACAGTTCAATATATATTATCTAAAGACATGAGATTGTAACATTTCATTTTATACATATCTTCAAAGGATATTTAGGAATACCACCACAAAAAGGGCGAAGAAAAGTTCGATAATTTACTAGAGCAACATAACTTCAAAAAAACTATTTTGGTAAATTAAAATAGATAAATTTTAACGTTCATACCCGCCCGAACGTGAGATTTAGTCTAAAATATTTCCAAAACTTACCAGTCATAATCATTCTTATCATTGTCGGAATTCAGAAACTCGTCGGCAGCTGTCTTTCTTGCTGGTGTGGGTGTTGTTGATTCAATATTAAAAATATGAGAACTTCCTGTTGTTAATCCTGCAAATTAATTTTTTAAACTTCAAATGTTATCCAAATTCAACCATGAAACACAGATGAAACAGACTTAACGACAATAGGCAAAACAACAAGTTATCAACTTTATTAATATACAACCTCAATTCCAACAAAAAACATTAAACTACAAAACAGGAACTTTTCCTAAAAAAAACAGCTCAAGTGCCCTACTATATAAAAACTACAAATTCCAAAAAGCAAAACGTCACCGAATCTTTATATTTCTTCAACCACAATTTGTCAATTTCCATTTAATTACATAACTTACGCGCTACAATTCAAATATCAAACATACATTAAACAACGATGGACTACAGAAACCTAAATTTCAAAATAATCTCAAACAAAAAACATTTCAAAAATGTAATCAATCATATCCAACGAGCATCAAACTCATTTACTTAAAAAATCATAAAAACACATCAAACAATGACAATCCATAAAAATCTAAACTTTACCACAATCTTAAACACAAAACATCTCAAAACTACAATCAATCATACCCAACAAGCATCAAACTCATCAACATTAAAGTCCATGAGAACATATCAAACAATGACAATTCATAAAAACCTGAACTTTACCACAATCTCAAACACTAAACACCCAAAACTACAATCAATCAGAGCATCAAACTCAACTACGCGAAAAAACACAAAACACATCAAACAATGCCAATCAAAAAAAAAATTAACTTTACAACAAATTCAAACAAAAAACACCTAAAACTCCAACCAATCATACCCAAAGGAGCATCAAACTCATCTACATTCTGCACAAGCAGACTATTCCTCTCCTTCTCACGTCTCCGCATCTCGAGAAACAAAGCAAGTTCATCTTCCTTCTCCTTCATCACAGAAGCCCTCATTTGCTCCCTTTGCTTCACAACCCCACCTTGCATTCCTCTCTCTGGAGCTATAAAACTCCTATTCATTGCTAAAGTTTCAATCTTTAACACAAGAACTCACTTAATCTCAACTTCACACCTGCAAGAACACAACAAAACCCTAGCTTTTCAATCAAAATCAAAACTTTTTAAGTCTCTAATAAATTAAAACAAATAAGCAACAGATCTAAAACTGAGCTAAAATCAATACCCAGAAAAAAAGATTGCTTTTTTATTTGTTTTTCAAATTTTTGTACGGATCAGAAAGTGCTCAGAGTTCATAAATACAGATATAATTTAGATAGTGATGGGAGAAAGCCTAAAGGGTCATAAATAAACATAAAATATGATATATATTTTGAATTTTTGTAGGTTATATTTTTGGATGGAGAATGGTTATGGATGGAATGTCTTAAGTTGCAGAAACAAAATAGTTTAATAAATAAATGTGAGAGAGAGAGAGAGAGAGAGAGAGAGAGAGAGAGAGAGATGTGAGGAGAGTGTAGAGAGAGAGTTTGAAGATGGGAAGAAGGGGGGAGAGTGGCATTGAAGGGTAATTAATGAAGTGTTTTAGGGTTATTTTTGTTTATGGAAGGTAAAAGAAATTTCGTTTTCGTTGGATGTTTATGTGCATGTGATGTGAAATGTGATATATATCGCTACAAATTTTGACTTTTGTACTTATATGGCGGTGTTATAAATAAACTCGAATGGAATGGGTATTTGAATTTAGTTTATTTAAGATGAATATTAGTACATCTATTTATTTTAATTGATATTTAATTTTAGACATGTATATTAAATAAAACTACTATGAATAAAAGTTATATTTAATTATTTAACACTTCAATATACGTGTTTGAGATTAAAGATAGATTAAATGAGACTATAGAAGCATATATAAAGTTTTAGGTTCGTTTGGATTGATGGTATGAGACTGTGAAAATATATATTAAGTTTTAGGTTTCATTTGGATCGATGGTAAAGTAAATATTCTTGCACAAATTAAATCATTATTTTTCAATATTTTTAATATGTGTATTTTTTTTTAAATACCAAACAAAATCTTACCAAAATAATTTTTGATAAGGTCGGGATATACTTACCTCAGATTATTTATTTTTCTTTATCCATTTATGTCTAGAGTGAAAATAGGGTGAAAGTTCTGTTAAAATATATTGGACTAGATTCAAAAATATTTTTTTAGCAATTTAATCTAAAACGAAGAGTGGGCAAAAAACGATATGATAACATGTTTAACTCAAGATCGAGAACTGTTAGGCATGAAATGCACACAGAAGGGGGGTTGAATGTGTGATTCTTAATTCTCTTGCTTAAAATCAAGGTATGTGTTTAGCTTAGTCTTGAACTTAAAGACTATGTAATATTTGCAGTGATAACTAATCTGTAAAAGATACGGATAACATTATCAAAACTTATTTGATCTTTATATTAAAAATCAAATATGTTGCGTTATAACTCTGTATACTTAAATATTTAAGAACTCGTCTACTTCTTGACAAAGTTCAAGAAATCCTAGATCTGTTTGTTACCTATGAACTAAGGACCCGTGACATATTTTATAGGTCAACATGCACAGTTTACAAAAATTTCACTAAAATAGACTAACACATTTTCTAAAGTCCTTTTGTCTATTTCTATATTAAGTGCAGTAAATCTGCTTACAATTTTATAGGTTTGGACCCTTCTTTGTCCACTTCATCTTGACCCTTGATCTTGCACTCTTCAAACTGCATTGGTAGACTTTACATTAATGATAAAATGATTTGTTGACAGATAATCTTGAATCTTTAGGATTGATGTAGTCTGTAATTGAAGCTTTTATCGAGATCTTCAAAGAGTATAGAGATGTTTGTGTCGAGATGTAAAATATTTTGTCAATATCTCCACTTTTCTACACGTGTAAATGGTTTGTCGATATCTCCATTTATCTGCATGTGTTTTGACTTATCGATATCTCCACTTCTCTATATGTATTTTGACTTGTCGATATCTCCACTTCTCTACGTGTATTATGACTTGTCGATATTTTCACTTCTCTATATGTATTTTTACTTGTCGATATCTCCACTTCTCCACATGCTAAAATGACTTATCGACATCTCCACTTCTCTATAGGCCAAATTGACTTCTCTACAAGTAAAATGACTTCTCTACAAGTGAGTTGACTTCTTGACATACTTCGTGACATTCCTTGATCTGTGACTTCTTGACATTTGACTTAGAATATTTTTCAATCTACAGCTTTATTTTTCACCAAGTAGTTTATTTTCATTCTAGGCATGATCAGACTTGATCTTCTTCCAGAGAATTATTCCTATTTTGTTGGTTATTTACTGAAAAATACTCCAGACTAATATATTTAAACATTTTTATAGATTTAAGAAATATCATTACATATGACATAAAATTACAAGTCAACTAAATCTTAAAATTGTCAATGTGACTTAATTTTGTTATGTTAAGCCATGTCTTGCACAACAATCTCCCTCAATTTGTGAGAAGATCACTTGTCACAAATTCATGCCTGATGAAAAGACTAATCCCAAGTTAAATTGAAAAACAAACAGAAATTACAAGGTATGATCTTTTTATAAATGAATGTCACTAAACAGTTACAATGAGAGTTGAGTTTACAGAATCAGCTAAAATTTTCATAACCTGGATGAGACCTAATCAAGTCTTTGAGTCTTACAAGACATTCAATGATCTCAGTACCTCTGATTGCTTCCACAAGCTTTAGACATTCATTTACTGAGTAATTGTCAAGATATTGAATTATGAACCTTAAAAATCTGAGAGTCTTGATATTTAGAAACAAACGATTTTCAAAAAATCTGCTCAATCCTCTAGATTTTAGCTCATTTGATCTCTTCTCAAACATCTCCATATCCTTAGCCTTTCTAATAGCACTCTCTTCCCTCCGGGCCTTCTCCCTTGCTCTTTTTTTTTCTATCTCCCAGCCTTGTAGCTAGTTCTACCTTTCTCAACTTTGTGTGTGATTCATTCTTATTCATCAGGCTAATCACCCCTTCAAGTTTCACTATTGAGTAATTTTCAATTACTTCTTTGTTGAACAGGTTAAATGAGCCATTTTTGAAGTAGATTTTTACCTCTCCCAAATTATCCACAGAGATTTTATTTATGAATTGAACTTGTTGCTCATTGTAATCATCTTCTGTGACTTCTTCTGAGATTGGTAAAAAGTCATCTTGATTAAAGCATTTCTATAATGTTTCCATTTCAACCTTGCTCTGCTTCAGTTTTCTTTTAATGGACTTGAAGTGTGTTTTGACTAGTGGCTTGAATGTTGGAGTTTTGGCTATTTTCTTCAACGAAGTTTGATCGGCTAGAACATGTATATTTAATAGAAAATTGGATGTGAGTTTTTAGAGTGTTTAGGCTTGGTGGATTGAGTGGTTGTTATTCTCAAACAATCTAAACAAGAATTATAGAAGGAGGGGGTTGAATGGAATTCTGGCTACTTTTTGGATTTCAAGAACAATTCTTCTACAAACAAATAAATGTGTTTGATTTAGCAATAGTGCGGAATGAAAGTAAAGTAGAAATTAAAACACAAAGCATTTAAATACAAGTATTTAAAAACTTTCTGGTGGATTGAACTTTTCCACCAGAGATATATATTAAGTAGAGAACTCTATGTTACAAAATGTACACAACTGCTTACAAGTTGAACAACACGAACAAAGAAATTCTTTTACGGTTTTTGCCTTAACTATTTCTCTGGTAAATGCTTACTAAATGTGATGCTATTCAACTTAGTACTCTTGGTTTATATATCACCAAGTTACATGATAAAAAGATAAGATAATAAGACAAACTATATCTAGTCTAACTTCATGCTGCTACACTTCTCTTTTCAGCATCTTTGAATATCTTCAGTCTAGCATGGAAATGGAAATGCTTCTTTGTTCTCTAAAACCTGAATTAGGCTGCCACATTTTATTTTCATACACTCAACGCATGTGACTGTCAAGTCACTATTGAATTTGATTATCCGTTGAAACTCAGTTTGATCATCCGTTGAAACTCAATTTGGTCATCCGTTGAAACTCAGTTTAATCATCCGTCGAGACTTATGTTGATCATCTGTTGAGACTGTCTTCTTGGCAGTTGACTCTATTTCATTTATACAAGATTACAAGGCATCTAAAATTTACAGTTAACCATCCTATCTTGCATATCAATCTAGTAGTCAACATGACTTAAACTTTCTACAACATCTAGTTCACTAGGCCATTCAAGTATGCAGAAATGTGCTACTAGTCTTATTGTTACATAAGCTACTCTTTCAACGGATGTTGAAATGATCATCCGTTGAAAGCTACAATATCACTTAAATAAAATCTACAAAGTGTTTTGTTCAAGTTATCATCAAGTACACAATATAATCCTAACAATCTCCCCTAATTTATGTCTACTGGAATTGTAGCCATAAATTAAGAGAAACTTGATGATAACAAAACACACTATGAATACAGAATTAAATAAAGTAGATTAAAGATTACAAGTGTTGCAATTTATTGAAAATTCTCACAAAGAAATATTTGTAGAGTGTCTTACAGATCATTTTCAAGGTGCTCCTTTAGACTGAGCAAATTTAGATCATTTCCTTGATTGCTTTGACTTCTTTCCCAGCTTTACATCATTCTCTTCAATATGATATTGGAGTTTTCTGAAAAATTCTGATTCATCCTCATTTGTTAGATCCAACTTTTCTTGCATCTCCTTAAGAGTTTTATTACTTGCAATCTTTAGCCGATCTTCCAATCTGAAGAATCTTCTAATGTATTTTTTATCCTTGAACTCCATAATCCAGTATGGCCTCAAATGTACCCTATCTCCAGTGAAAGGGATTGTCAATACTCTTGGGAGTGCATTTGGTCCTCTCCAACTATTTCTTATCTCCTCAATCTTGTTTAGTACCATTTTCTTAGCAACTATGTTGAATCTAAAGTTTTTCTTGATTAGGGAGAAGACAATCACCAAAGTTGAATAGCCTTCATTGAGAATTCTGTGAAGGGGCCATGTTATCTCTTTACTACCCTTGTACCTGAAGACTAGTCTCTCTGGAAGGTGCTTGTAGGCATCAATAGATCTGATTTCTTCTAGCTCATCCAGATAGAGATTTATGTCTGAAAGTTCTTTGATGTCACATATGAAGAGTTGATCCCCCTTGTTTACAGAAGGTTTGGGTTTGGCCAAAGACTTAGATTGAAGTTTAACAAGCTTGACTGTTTTGACTGCTCTTTTCTTTGTCTTCCTTTGTTTGGAAAAGATTGGAATGTTCAGATCAGGAAGAGGTAAGTTGTCCCAATCTATAGGTTCATCCTTGAGAATCACAGGTTCACCATGAAAGGTGATGTTAGGATCAATCTTGAACTCAGCCTCCTCCAATGTAGGTATGGATGGTTGGCTTGATGTTGTAGATTGAGTAGGCAAATAGTCTTCCTTATCTTCATTGAAATCTAGCTTCCTCTTTGCATGAAATTTGTACCTTATTTTCTTTGAATGCTTTGGCTTTTCTTGCTTTTCTTCATTTATATTTTCAGTTGTCACAGCAGGCAATGCAACTTCTGTGATTGCAGGCTTCTTGGCTTCTAAAGCAGCTTGCTTTTGTTGTTGTTTAAGCCTCACATTTTCTTCTTTATTAGCCTCTGCAAATTGTGGATGTCCAGCCACCACACAAATTAGTTTACCATTCTTGTAGATTTTAGCAATTCTGTTCTTTGACACTGTGTCTCTGGGATCTTTGTATAAAGCAATAGACCTTGCAAGCAGCTTCTTTTCATCTGGTCTAAGAGTTTCATTAGATAGGTCCAATAGATTTTTGTCTGAATTCTTTGGATAATTCCTTTTTGGTTGAAGAATCACACTGGATTTTGGAGACTTGATTGATGAGGTTGACCCCTTTCCATGTTCCCTAGACTCATTTCATTAGCTGAAATTTGTCTCAATTGGCAGAAGTGAGAAAAGACCTTGTCTTGCTTCTCAATTGGCCAAATTTCTTCTTGATATTTTCATCAAGCTTACTCCATTTTGCATCCAGCTCTTGCTCAACTGTTGCAACATCGAGCTTTTTAAATTTTTAACTGGATTCCAACTTAGCAGCTGCTATCTTGATCAGATCAATGTTGTCCAAGGCCGGTGGCTTTGTGAAAGTAACTGTTGGAACAATCACTTTGCTTACTTGAATATTGAGCACTTTCTCCCCCTCACTTGTTGACTCCCCCTGGCTAACTGAGATGATAGAGTCTTTCTCCCCCTTTTTGTTAGCATCAAGTTGAGTAGAGGTTGAGATTTATGTAGCCACCAACTATTATAGTAGACTGGTTTGAGCTTCCTGATTTGCAAGTATCTTGTCCACTGATTTCTCCATATTTATTAGTCTAGAATTCATGGCCTCAACCTTTCTGTTCAAATCAGCTTTCTTTCTGAGCTTCTAAGCTATTTCTGTCATTGTGGTGCCCGGAAGCCTAACATCCAACTTTATTACAAAGTCTTGTTTAATCTCACCAATTTTCTGTTTGATGGCATCCACATTTTGACTTTGTTGAAGAGCCTGAATTTTATGCAATTGGAGAGATTCCAGGTGAGCTAAAGTAGTCTTTTGGTGCTAGCATTAGTGGAAGCTTGAATTGTTGTTTGGGTGTCATGGATAAGCTTGAATAGTGTCGATTAGAGATGTGAATAAGAGCATTCCTTGTGCAACATCCATGACTGGAGTTTCTTCATCTCCCCATATGCTCATGCCTTCATCCTCATCATCCTCACCATCATCCCTAAATGAGTCTTCAGCAAATTTAAAGTCATTACCAGATGTGGAGGGCATGGTAGTTATAGCATCCTTTGCCCTTTGCATTGAAGCAGTAGTGTGCACCAATTTTATATCTTCTCAGCATCTTCATTGCCCTGTCTAGTCAGAATTTGATATGTTGGAACAGGATGAGTAAATGTCTCAGCATCCAAAGAGATAGAATTTATGATAGCTTGATATTCTTGTTGAACAGTCTCTCTTTGTCTGCATCACTGACATTCATTGACTCACTAGCAATGGTTTCCATCCTTATCTCTCCTGTACCTGCTTTTCTCTCATGATCTCTCTGTTTTTGCATCAAGGGCTTCCCTTGGCTTCCCACCTTCACACCCTCACCTTCACCTACTAAGGTGGGACTCCACTCACTCACTTTTTGCCAAATTGGAAGAAGTAGCTTACAGATTTTCACTCTTTTCCTCTCCTTTTGCCAGAGAGCAACTCAGCCTCTCACTCTGTCACTCCCTTCCCTCAAACCTAAGAGTGATTGTATAACCACTAAATCCTCTGTACTTGTTACATTAGTTGAAATTTGAAGTTGTGCAGTGATATTTAACGGATGAAGAACATCCGTCGAAGTAGTAGTTGGAAGTGTCAACGGATGACTGCTGTGAAGCACATCCGTCGAGATACAATCACTAGTCGACGGATGAACAATATCCGTCGAGATAGTAGAAATGATAGAGTTTAGAGTAGAGACTACTGTAGAATCTGTGGTGATTGATTTGAGATTTTGCACAGTATTCTCAGTAGAATCAGAAAGAAAAGGCAAGTGAGCCAACAAATCATCTAAAAGATGATGCTCACTTGCTGTAGATTTTGGCTTTTCCATGAGAGTTAGAGATGGAGAATCAGGATTTAATGTATGAATCATATCAACATCCAAAGAATTTATGGGTGAGTTAGGTTTGTTGGGTGCTTCTTTGATTAAAGATTTTGGTTGTGATTCCACATTTATTGGAGCCACATCAACCTGACTTTGAGAAGGTGCATGAACTGAGTCTTTGACTACAGTAGACACAGTGTGTGCACCCCATGTATCTCTAATATTTTTTGATTTCTTCTTTCTAATATAAGTTTGGGGTGAGCTTGTGTCCCTAACCCTTTTGGCATGTGCTCTTGGTAGTAAACTTTGTTCAATAGTCACATCCTTTTCGGAGGATGCAACTAGTAAAAAGCTAATGTCCTTACTAAGCACTGTAGTTTGTTAGAAAATTGTAGTGTGGCTAGGCTGGGATATACTTGATAAGTGGCATTTTATACCACTTAGAACGTCTTATAATATCTTGAATTGGTGTCTTGAAATCAAGTATTTTGTGTATTTGATGCGTTTTTCTAGTGTTTGTGCATTTCAGGGTATTAGTTGCATTTCGGGAGAGAATTCATCAATAATAAGCCTTGGCATGTGTTTCGCATTGCAAGTGGGAAGATAGGAGCAGATTGCAGCACATAAATGGAGCAGACACAAAGTATTTTCCAGAAGGGGTCTGAGCGCCCGCTCAGCTCTGCTGAGCGGCCGCGCAGGGTCGTACTTTCAGAATAAATATTTTAGACTCCTATTTCTGTTTGGCTTCCAACTTCTGAGTTATCTGGGTTTTATGGGACTCCTATATAAGTAGATTTTAGAGACGTTTCACAAAGGTTGGATCGTTGTATTAATCAAGGAGCGAAGGAGATAAGGAAGAAGACCGTTTTAGCACACCGCAACGAAGAGGAAGCATATTTTCTTGTGATTCTTTATTTCATTGTAACGTTGGATGCTAGTTTTCTTTACTTTGAACCTATTTACTCTTGTGACTGTACTCTGGTTTAATATAAGTAGTTTTAGTTATTATTCTCTTGTGTTTATTTATCATGTTTTTATATGAACCCATGATGACGATGAGTGCTATCATGGGCTAATCGTGATCATGGGGTCGTAACGGATTTACTGTGGAGTTCTTTAGTTAATTGTTTAATACCTTAGTGTGTGATGATTGTATGATATCTAGTATTGGTTGTGCGTATTCATCTTATGTGCGTCGCGAACATATAAGATAGGGTGTTAATCTCTTATGAAGCGACGGTGGATCTTGAGATTTAGAACTTGCCATGCTAGCATAGGTTCATGTACGAGTATGCATGATTAGTGGGTAACTCTAACCGTTTTATTCGCCCTATGTAATCAAAAGGAATAACTTGTGCTTAAATCGTTATGTTGTCAATTTCTGTAGACATATAGGGACTCAACATAATTGATGCCTATTCAACTTCTATCTTAATTGTGGATGTTTGGTAGAATGGTATTAGTACAATGAAAGTTGGCTTTTATCAGTTTCGTGTTATTCGATTAATATCATCACTGTTGCATGCTAAGGGTAATAACAATAGCTATTGAAGGAAGTAGTAATGAAGTTGTGATCTCATGAGTGTTTTAATATTGTTAATTTAAGTGTTAATCAAGTGATTAATTATAGTAGTTAATTGTAGTCAATAATTAGTTAATCAAATCTAAGTGTTATTGTCTTAACATTGAAAGGTAATCATACATTGGTGAGTTAGTTTAATTGAACATAATTAGTCTGAGTCTCTGTGGGAACGAACTAGAAAATATTATATATTACTTGCGAACACGTATACTTGCGTGTGTTATTAGCGTGTGTTTTCGCCCTAACAAATTTTTGGCGCCGTTGCCGGGGACTCGGCGTATTTGTTTAGTTTATGTACTTACCATCATTGGTCATTAGGACTCAGTGATTAAGCTGTGTTACTTATTGTTTCCAGTTGTGTTTCAGGTACTTTAGCGAGCGTTTATGCAAACTCGTTCTCGTACTCGCAAGAGGACTTTAGATACAGCCGAGGAGACAGACGAAGTTCTTGATATTCCGGAGAAGATAGATTTTGAAGATTCGGATTCAGGTTGTGAGCAGAAAGAACCTTTAATCATGGGTGATCGTATTGTTCCGGCAGATCCAGCTCTTATGGACTTTTCTAGACCTAAAATTGATGACATTCAGTCAAGCATTCTTCATCCGGCTATTCAGGCTAACACCTTTGAAATCAAGCCGGGCACTATTCAGATGGTGCAGAATTCTGTTTCTTTCGGAGGTGCTGCGACTGAAGACCCCAACATGCACATAAGGAATTTTGTCGAGATCTGCAGTACTTTCAAATATAATGGTGTGACTGATGAGGCTATCAAGCTGAGGCTTTTCCCATTTTCTCTGAGGGATAAAGCTAAGGACTGGTTATATTCTGAACCAGCTGGGTCCATCACTACTTGGCAAGATCTTGCGCAAAAGTTTATGGTGAAGTTTTATCCAATGGCGAAGACTGCGGCTATGTAAAATGCTCTTACTCAGTTTGTGCAGCAACCTACAGAATCTATGTGCGAAGCTTGAGAGCGCTACAAGGAGATGTTGAGAAAGTGTCCACATCATGGAATGCCTGATTGGATGATGATCACTGGTTTCTATAATGGTTTGGGGGCCCAATCTCGGCCCATGCTCGATGCAGCAGTTGGAGGCGCCTAGTGGGCCAAAAGATATACAGAGGCTTATAATCTTATTGAGACTATGGCTGCAAATGAGCATCAAAACCCAACTTAAAGGATGATGCATGGAAAGGTAGCAGGTATTCTGGAAGTCGATGCAGCTACAACTATTACATCGCAGCTCCAAGCACTGTCTATGAAGGTCGATTCTCTAGCTACCTATGGAGTCAATCAGATAGCTATGGTATGTGAGCTTTGTGCAGGTTCTCATGCTACGGATCAGTGTTCTCTTGTTAATGAATCTCTTCAGTATGTGAACAATTATCAGTGACAACAGCACCCTATGCCAGCTACTTATCATCCTAACAACAGAAATCATCCAAATTTCAGTTGGAGTAATAATCAAAATGCTATTCAGCAACCATATCAGCAAGGCATAAGTAAGCAGTTCAATCCACCTGGATTTCAGCAACCACAACATTATGCTCAAAGGCAATCATATCCTCAACAAGGAGGTGCAGCTCCACCCTCTAGTGCTGATTTTGAGGAACTTAAGCTGTTATGTAAAAGTCAGGCGGTTTCTATCAAGACCTTGGAAAATCAAATCGGTCAAATAGCCAATGCAGTTCTCAATCGTCAACCTGGCACACTTCCCAGTGACACTGAAGTGCCAAGCAGGAAGGAAGCTAAAGAGCAAGTCAAGGCTATTACCTTAAGGTCTGGAAAAAATGTTGATGCTAAAAAAGCAAAAGAAGGAGAAGCTGAAGTTGGTGATGAAGAAGCTAAGAAAAAGGAGAAAGCGGCGGAACCAAGGAAGACTACTGTTGAACACACTCTGCATGAGGGTAATACAGGGGAGAAATAACTCTATCCTCCACCACCTTTCCCTAAGAGATTGCAGCAACAAAAGTTGGATAAGCAGTTCGGTAAGTTTCTGGAGGTGTTCAAGAAACTTCACATCAATATACCTTTCGCTGAAGCTCTGGAGCAAATGCCTAATTATGCGAGATTTATGAAGAGTATTCTTTCAAGGAAGGTGAAACTGGATGATCTTGAGACCGTTGCTCTGACGGAAGAATGCAGTGTTGTGCTGCAACAAAAGTTACCTCCAAAGCTTAAAGATCCAGGTAGCTTCACCATTCCTTGCACCATTGGCAAGTTGTCTTTTGACAAGTGCCTTTGTGATTTAGGAGCAAGCATCAATCTGATGCAGTTGTCGATCTTTAAAAAGTTGAACTTGCCTGATCCAAAGCCCGCCTTACATGTCTCTACAATTGGTTGATCGTTCTATTACTTACCCAAAAGGCATAGTGGAGGATGTGCTAGTAAAGGTGGATAAGCTCTTCTTTCCTGCAGACTTTGTTATTCTGGATTTCGAGGAAGATAAGAAGATTCCCATAATCTTGGGGAGACCTTTCTTGGCTACCGGTCGTACCTTGATAGATGTGCAGAACGGTGAACTTACTATGCGGGTGCAGGATCAGGATGTGACATTCAATGTATTCAAAGCAATGAAATTCCCTACAGAAGATGAGGAGTGCTTAAAAGTGGATTTGATTGATTCCGCGGTTATTTCATAACTCGATCATATGCTAATGTCTGATACATTAGAGAAGGCCTTAGTGGGGGATTTTGACAGTGATGATGAGGATGGCAATGAGTAACTACAATATCTTAATGCTTCTCCCTGGAGGCGAAAGCTAGACATGCCGTTTGAATCTTTTGGTACTTCTGACCTCAAAAATGCTGAAGGAAAGCTCAAACCATCGATTGAGGAAGCACCTACCTTGGAGCTTAAGCTATTGCCTGAACACTTGAGGTATGCTTTTTTAGGTGATACATCTACTTTACCTGTTATTATTGCATCTACCCTTTCATGTAGTGAGGAGGACAAGCTCTTAAGGATTTTGAGAGAATGCAAATCGGCTATCGGATGGACTATAGCAGACATCAAAGGGATCAGCCCTTCATATTGCATGCATAAGATTCTACTAGAGGAGGGTAGTAAGCCGACTGTTGAGCAACATCGCAGACTTAATCCTATCATGAAAGAAGTGGTAAAGAAAGAAATTCTGAAGTGGCTGGATGCAGGAATCATTTATCCTATTTCTGACAGTTCTTGGGTGAGCCCTGTGTAATGTGTACCTAAGAAAGGAGGTATCACTGTGGTAGCAAATGAGAAGAACGAGCTCATCCCCACTCGAACAGTCACAGGATGGAGAGTATGCATGGATTACAGAAAGTTAAACAAGGCCACAAGGAAGGATCACTTCCCGCTTCCGTTTATTGATCAGATGCTTGACAGGTTGGTCGGTCATGAGTATTATTGTCTTCTGGATGGCTATTCAGGGTATAATCAGATTTGTATTGCACCAGAGGATCAAGAAAAGACTACCTTCACTTGTCCATTTGGCACGTTTGCTTTTCGCAGAGTTTCGTTTGGGTTATGTGGCGCACCGGCCACTTTGCAGAGATGTATGATGGCTATATTCTATGACATGATTGGAAAAATGTCGAGGTGTTCATGGACGACTTCTCCGTCTTTGGACATTCGTATGATGAATGTTTGAATAATCTTCGTGCAGTACTCAAAAGGTGTGTGGAAACTAATTTGGTGCTCAATTGGGAAAAATGTCATTTTATGGTGCGTGAAGGCATTATTCTTGGGCATAAGGTCTCTAGCAAGGGTCTTGAGGTGGACAAAGCCAAGGTAGGAGTCATTGAAAATCTTCCACCATCTATTTCTGTGAAAGGAATCCGTAGTTTTCTTGGTCATGTGGGTTTTTATCGGCGTTTCATCAAGGACTTTTCGAAGATATCTAAGCCGTTGTGCAACTTGCTTGAGAAGGATATGCCTTTCAAATTTGATGATGACTGCTTAACGGCATTCGAGACTCTTAAGAAGAGTTTGATAACTGCACCAGTTATTACAGCACCTGATTGGACAGAGCCTTTTGAGATGATGTGTGATGCAAGTGAATATGCGGTGGGTGAGCGTAAGAATAATCTCTTTCATGTGGTCTACTACACTAGCAAGACTTTAAACGGGGCCCAAATAAACTACACCACTACTGAGAAAGAGCTCTTGGCTATAGTCTTTGGGTTCGAAAAATTTTGATCTTATTTGCTTGGGACAAAGGTGACAGTATTCACTGATTATGCGGCCATTCGCTATTTGGTTTCCAAGAAGGATTCGAAGCCAAGACTCATTTGTTGGGTGCTCTTACTACAGGAATTTGAGTTAGAGATCAAGGATAAAAAAGGTACTGAGAATCAAGTAGCTGACCATCTCTCTAGATTGGAGAATCCCGAGTCTACTTCACATGATAAGACATTGATCAACGAATCTTTTCCGGATGAGCAGTTGTTCGCAGTTCAGGAGGAAGAGCCATGGTTCGCAGATATTGTGAATTATCTTTTCAGCAATATAATGCCTCCTAATTTAACCACAGCTCAAAAGAGGAAGTTTTTGCATGAGGTGAAGTGGTATATGTGGGATGAACCGTATTTGTTTAGACAGGGGGCTGACCATATCATCAGGAGATGTATCCCATTCTGTGAGACGGAGGGGATATTACGAGACTGCCACTCCACAGTTTATGGTGGACACTATGGTGGTGAGAAGACGGCAGCTCGTATTCTGCAAGCAGGTTTTTTCTGGCCTACTTTGTTTAAGGATGCTCATCAGTTCGTTTTAAGGTATGATCGTTGCCAAAGAGTGGGAAATCTTACGAGAAAGGATGAGATGCCGTTAAATGTGATGCTTGAAGTCGAGGTCTTTGATGTTTGGGGAATCGATTTCATGGGGCCTTTTGTCTCATCCTGCAATAATCAGTACATCTTGCTGGCAGTCGATTATGTCTCAAAATGGGTAGAAGTCAAAGCTCTACCAACGAATGATGCAAAGGCAGTGTTGAATTTTCTTCATAAGCAGATTTTCATAATGTTTGGAATGCCACGAGTAATCATAAGTGATGAAGGGTCGCATTTCTGCAACCGTAAGTTTACTTCTATGATGCAGCGCTACAATATGAATCATCGAGTTGCTACTGCCTATCATCCGCAAACAAATGGTCAAGCGGAAGTGTCTAACAGAGAGATCAAGCGTATTTTAGAGAAGGTTGTTTGTCCGTCAAGGAAGGATTGGTCTTTAAAGCTCGATGAAGCTGTTTGGGCTTACAGAACAGCATACAAGACTCCACTTAGGGATGTCCCGGTTTCAACTTGTGTATGGTAAGGGATGTCATTTACCTGCGGAGATTGAGCATAAGGCTTATTGGGCGTTGAAGAAGTTAAACCTGGATCTAGATGCAGCTGGAAAGAAGCGAATGCTTCAGCTTAATGAACTTGACGAATTTCGACTCCAAGCGTACGAAAATAACAAAATGTACAAGAAAAAGGTGAAAAGGTGGCACGACAGGAAGCTACATCCTAAGTTATTCGTGCCGGGGCAGCAAGTTCTTGTATTCAACTCTCGTCTCCGACTTTTTCCTGGGAAGTTGAAATCAAGGTTGTCGGGACCTTTTATTGTCAAAACTGTGTTTCCACATGGAGCGGTGGAGATTTTTGAGAATGATCCGGACCAAGCATTCAAGGTCAATGGTCAGCTTTTGAAGCACTACTATGGTGACATGGCAAACCGGGAAGTGGTTAGTGTCGTTTTATTGTCAACTTGAGTAAGGTACGCAACGTCAAGCTAATGACGAAAAAAGAAGCGATTCGTGGGAGGCAACCCATGATTTGTTGTTACAGGAACCCTTAGAAGTTAGTAACCTATCCAAAACCAAAAATAATCAGAAAAACGGGGCCAAAATTTTTTTTTCCAGAAGCCTCCTGAGCGCCCGCTCAGCTTTGCTGAGCGACCGCTCAGGGGCCGACTGGGAGAAAATTTTTTAAGTCCAATAAAATACAAAAAAACAATTTACAGCCCCATTACCCACGAATTATTCTCCCATTACCCACGTTTTTAACCCTCAAAACCCACTCCTAATCAAATTTTACCCTAATCCCTACCCTATATATACATACACCTATCCCATATATTCCCCATACACTTTCAAACCTTAAACTCTCTCCCAAACCCAAACACACAAATCTTAAACACTTTTACTCAGTTTGGATGACACCCAAGAGATCCAGGACTATCGATAGCAGCAACACTGTCCCTATGGCTGATTCTTCGAGGGGTACTGCTGCGAGGCCTCATTTGAATGATAGGGCTGCTGAGGAGGAGTATACTAGGTTTCTGGGTAAGCCGATTTTGAAGGAGAGGGGGTTCTTACCATCAGGGAGGGATGGTGAGTTGTTGCCTATGATTGCTGAGAAGGGTTGGATTGCTTTTTGTGAATCTCCTGAAGCAGTGCCGATGAGCGTGGTTCGCGAGTTCTATGCGAACGCGAAGGCTGAGAAGAATGGGTATTCTGTGGTCCGAGGGATGACAGTTGATTATCACCCTGCGGTAATTCGCCGTGTGATTGGGCAGAGACAGAGGAAGCCCACTGGAGGAGAACTGGAACGAGAAGACTGCTGAGGATTTTGACTTGGATTTGATTTGTGCCACTCTCTATAGGCCGGGCACAGTTTGGACCTTCAAGACTGGGACTAACGAGTATCGTCACTTTCCGGCGATTGCGATGAACAAGTATGCCCGTGCATGGAATGCTTTTATTTGTGCTAATATTTTGCCTACTTCGCATGCACATGAGGTCACAGTTGAGAGGGCACAGTTGTTGTGGGGAATTTTAAATGAGGAGTACTATGTGGACCTTGGCGAGTTCACCTACCAAGGAATTCTAAAGTTTCTGAGGGGAGCTAAGCACATGAACATCCCTTATGCATCCACGGTTACAAAGCTTTGCCGAGCGGTGGGAGTTCAGTGGCCGTCTTATGAGCAGTTGCAGTTGCCGGCCGCTCTTATTGATTCTGGGACTCTGCATGCGATGCAGGAGTGGACCGGTGGTGAGCCCGAGGAGCATGGGTTGGGTTATCGTCTTCCAGGAGGGCATCCAGCATGATGTGCTACCATGACGAGGCCAAGGCGAGATGAAGCTGGTTCTTCTAGAGCTCAGGAGGGTGCTGGGATGGCTGATGCCCAGTATAGGAGGCTATCGAGGAGGATGGATGCTATGTATAAGACACATAGCAGGTTTGCTCAGGAGCTCACCCTTGCACTTGGGACTGCTTTTCGAGGCCTGGGAGCTGATATCCAGTGGCCAATTTTTGGTGAGGAATCTGCATATCCGCCTCCTGATACACCACCCTCTGAGGGTGATGATGATGATGATCTTTCCGAGTAGGTATACCCTGTGTTCCTTTCTACTACCTTCACTGGGGACAGTGAAGATTTTCAGTTTAGGGGTGGTAGTTAAGGAATATTTTGTGTGTGTGTCATATAGTTGCATATTCATGATAATTTAGTTCATATAATTGCATATTTTTTGCCATATAGTTTTTTTTTGTTTTTTTATAGTTTTATTTATCATGTCATGTAGCGCATGCATATATCATGATCCCTTTTGCGCTGATTTACTAATTAATTTGTGATGTTGATGCGAGTGTAGTGATAGCGTTAAAGTGATGTTGAGTCATGTAGGTTGATATGCATGCTAGAAACACTTGTAATTTCACTAAGTCTTAGAGAATGCTTAAGGACTAGATTGTTGTTATGGTTCGATGGTTTTCGAGGTTAATCAATTGATTATGCTTAGAATTTTATAATAGGTTCTTAGTGATAAAAGGCATGAAAAGAAAAAAATGGAGTGAAAAATGGAATTCATTGCTAATTGTGGCTAGGCGTCAAATGGCTAGTAGCCGGCTCGTATGTTTATGCGAGTAGTCTAGGGTTGAGCAAGAGGGAGCGAAATGCACTTGCTCAGAAATTTTTAAAAAAAATAGAAAAAAAAAGAAAAAAAAAGAAAAATAAAGATTTAATGCATAATTGATCACGAGTGGGCTCTTTGGTATTCGAGTTATTAAGTTCTTAGGGGACTTTGTGCCTAGTGACCTAAGGCTTTTATAGTCTAGGATCCGCTAACCTAACGCTCGCTACATGGATGCCATTGTATAAGTATTTTGTGGACCTTACTCATTGCACGGTCAAATAAGCATTTGAATAAAAACATGATTCCGTAATAAGCTCCAGGATTCTTGAAGTGTTATAAGTCACTTTGTGCCTAGAATTTTTATTCTTTGTATAATCATGCGATTGCCTTGAGGATAGTTGAGTTATGATAATTGATCTAGTTTCGAAGCATATTTGTTAAGCATCTGCACACACCACGTTTATGGCTGTATGTTAGTTTGTATGATTCGATTGATCTTTATTCGTCTAATTGCATTTGTTGAGATGTCATAAGTTGGTTGGTTTGGTCGTAGTAAGGGGGATCGCTGTATTTTATATAGATTGCATTCATGCATGTTTTTATTTTGTTTTTGAGTCTGTGACACTTGAGGACAAGCATCGATTTAAGTTTGGGGGTGTGATAAGTGGCATTTTATACCACTTAGAACGTCTTATAATAGCTTGAATTGGTGTCTTGAAATCAATTATTTTGTGTATTTGATGCGTTTTTCTAGTGTTTGTGCATTTCAGGGTATTAGTTGCATTTCGGGAGAGAATTCATCAATAATAAGCCTTGGCATGTGTTTAGCATTACAAGTGGGAAGATAGGAGCAGATTGCAGCGCAGAAACGGAGCAGAAACAAAGTATTTTCCAGAAGGGGTCTGAGCGCCCGCTCAGCTCTGCTGAGCGGCCGCGCAGGAAGCTGAGCGCCAGCTGAGCGGCCGCGAAGGGTCGTACTTTCAGAATAAATATTTTAGACTCCTATTTATGTTTGGCTTCCAACTTTTGAGTTATCTGGGTTTTATGGGACTCCTATATAAGTAGATTTCAGAGACGTTTCACAAAGGTTGGATCGTTGTATTAATCAAGGAGCGAAGGAGATAAGGAAGAAGACCGTTTTAGCACACCGCAACTGAAGAGGAAGCATATTTTCTTGTGATTCTTTATTTCGTTGTAACGTTGGATGCTAGTTTTCTTTACTTTGAACCTATTTACTCTTGTGACGTACTCTGGTTTAATATAAGTAGTTTTAGTTATTATTCTCTTGTGTTTATTTATCATGTTTTTATATGAACCCATGATGACGATGAGTGCTATCATGGGCTAATCGTGATCATGGGGTCGTAACGGATTTACTGTGGAGTTCTTTAGTTAATTGTTTAATACCTTAGTGTGTGATGATTGTATGATATCTAGTATTGGTTGTGCGTATTCGTCTTATGTGCGTCCCGAACATATAAGATAGGGTGTTAATCTCTTGTGAAGCGACGGTGGATCTTGAGATTTAGAACTTGCCATGCTAGCATAGGTTCATGTACGAGTATGTATGATTAGTGGGTAACTCTAACCGTTTTATTCGCCCTATGTAATCAAAAGGAATAACTTGTGCTTAAATCGTTATGTTGTCAATTTCTGTAGACATATAGGGACTCAACATAATTGATGCCTATTCAACTTCTATCTTAATTGTGGATGTTTGGTAGAATGGTATTAGTACAATGAAAGTTGGCTTTTATCAGTTTCGTGTTATTCGATTAATATCATCACTGTTGCATGCTAAGGGTAATAACAATAGCTATTGAAGGAAGTAGTAATGAAGTTGTGATCTCATGAGTGTTTTAATATTGTTAATTTAAGTGTTAATCAAGTGGTTAATTATAGTAGTTAATTGGAGTCAATAATTAGTTAATCAAATCTAAGTGTTATTGTCTTAACATTGAGAGGTAATCATACATTGGTGAGTGAGTTTAATTGAACATAATTAGTCTGAGTCTCTGTGGGAACGAACTAGAAAGTATTCTATATTACTTGCGAACGCGTATACTTGCGTGTGTTATTAGCGCGTGTTTTCGCCCTAACAATACTCACCTCTCCACCCTTATTCTTAGGGCTTCTTTGATGTTCACCATATCCCTCACCAGTCTCACTTCCCTTCAAACTCCCCTCTTGGATTTTGGTGGATTTTACAACTAGTTTATGTTGAGAGAAACTAGAAGGGGCTTTCTTTGACTTGGATTTGGAGATTTTTGGTTTTGTGGCTTGGGTAGGCACCTGTTTGGTCACTGTCACAGATGCGAGTACCACAGTTGATTGCAAAAAAGTAATAGGTTGGGAAGTAGTAGGAACAAAAATGTTTACCTCACTTACCTGAGGTAGTTCCATTATTGACATGTACACAAGAGTAACATCCTTGTGATGATTTGCCCTGTTAAGATCAGCAATAATTCTCCTCTCTTGGACCCAACAAACTAACTTGTTTGTTGGGTTCTCAATTGAGAGATTCTCAGAAACAAAATTAGCTAGTATCATGAAAAATCTAGCATAATAAATATTCTTAGACCTCTTTTTAATATCCCCTAACTTACTCCCTATCTCATACATAACATAAGTGCTAAAATTGAAGTACTTATCACTAAGAAGCATGTATAGAATGTGAACAAGTGAATAAGATACAACATCAAAATTGCTAATTTTGCCTGAAAACACTTTAATAAATGAATCACACTGAAAACTCCATTATTTTCTAAGACCTAGTCTCCTAACATCACCTAACTTAGTGGCATCAAGAGCATAGCCCATAGAAACTAGCATGTTACTCACATCAGTGTATGTGTGTGGAGCAAGAGTGTTATTTTCGGGCAATTTAAAGCACTTTTCAATAGCATCACAATTAACACAGTGTTCATTACCTTTGAGAGTGAAGGTAATAGTTTTGTCCTTAGAGTTGAACACTGCTGTTGTCCAAATTTCCTCGACAACTTCACAGTGGATGGTTGGGGACTCAAGCATGGCATAACTCAATTTGCAGTTCAGTATTAAGTCAATCATTTTGTGATAGTCTTCAGATGCCGAATTTGCTTGTTCACCAGAGCCACAAAATTGTTCTTTTCATAGACAAACCCAGTTGAGGACATAATTTTAACTACGGGTGCTATTGATGTGATTGAGATTAGTTGCAGAGAGAGAGTATTTGCTTTGGAGAAGAAGAGAGTTAGAGAAATTGCTTTGAGAATGATAAAAGAAAAGAGTAAAAATGAAATTAGCTTTTATACTATCTCAAAAATAAACTGTCAAAAATTAAAAAGTAAAATAAATTAACCAATCAAATTAGCCCAAAAGAGCCGTTTAAAAATAAAGAAAACTGTCAAAATTCTAAGAATATCCGTTGAAATATACATACAGGCTGTAAGTAAATTCGACGGATAATGCTCAAAGTCAACAGTTAAAATTGAGGGCAATTCGACGGATACTGGTAAAAGTACCCAGAGTAATAATTGATACCTCGACGGATGATATAATTCAACGGATATTCATTTTCGACTGATAATGAACATCCGTCGAGATACGAATTCTGACTTAGTCAAAATTTTATCTGAGAAAGGAAATAT
Organism: Apium graveolens; assembly: GCF_009905375.1. Lineage (NCBI taxonomy): Eukaryota > Viridiplantae > Streptophyta > Magnoliopsida > Apiales > Apiaceae > Apium > Apium graveolens. The sequence continues at coordinate 19,102,028 of NC_133654.1, read as the reverse complement.
CAATTTTTACTCTAGCTGCATTACAAATTGCTTGGACATCAAAATAGATTAAGAGTAATTAAGCATACCTAACTCACTTACCAACATAGTGAAGGTGGATTCATCAAGTGACTTGGTAAAGATGTCTACAAGTTGTTTTTCACTTGGAACAAAATGAAGTTCCACAGTATCATTTATAACATGCTCTCTAATAAAATGGTACTTGATATCTATGTGCTTGGTCCTTGAATGTTGTACCGAATTCTCAGTGATGGAAATGACACTAGTGTTATCATAAAAAATAGGAATTTTATTCACCTGTTAACCATAGTCCAACAGTTGATTTTTCATCCATAAAATCTATGCACATCAACTACCAGCAGCAATATATTCAGCTTCAGCTATAGAAGTTGAAACTGAATTTTGTTTTTTACTGAACCAGGATACTAGCTTGTTTCCTAGAAATTGACAGGTTCATGTAGTACTTTTTCTATCAATTTTACAACATGCATAATCTACATCTAAATAACTAGTAAGATCAAAACCAGAATCTCTAGGATACCAAATGCCAAGTTTTGGTGTTCCTTTGAGATATCTGAAAATTCTATTTATAGCTACTAAATGAGATTCTCTAGGATCAGCTTGAAATCTAGCACAAAGACATGTAGTGTTAGGTCACACACACTGTAGAAGGGGGTTGAATACAATGTTTAGCACAATCAAATCGAATATAAGAACTCAAGTAACAGAAAACAGATTTTATTCAACACAATAAACTCTGTTACAATATGGAACTATCCTCTCTCAGTGATGAACAAATTATCACGAGAGCTGCTAGGGTTACAAAGAATAATAATTTCGATAATGATAACACTTATAGTGTAAACTCTATGCCTGTGTTTATATACTACACAGTTACAAGATAAATTCTAATTGATATGGAATATAATTATGCTTCCTAAAATATATCAACTAGTTATCTTTTCTTCCAAGTATTCTATTCTTCACAAAATTCTTTCTTCATGCATAATTCTTTCTATCTTAGTCTCGATCTTCTTTCCTTTCAATCAGCCGCCTGTCATATCTGAAAGTCATCTTAAGTCCTGATATTATCTCCTGATAAATATCTTCTGATCACTTAAGTTCTGATAACTTAAGTTCTGATATCTTAAGTTCTGTCTTCAGTATAAGTGCCGATTTGTCCTATTAAGTAAGATCTGAAAACTAAACACAAATCATATTACACATGACATTATCAAATATATCTAGCAATCTCCCCCAATTGTAAATTAGCATAATATACAAGTTCAACAGATATTTGATGATGTCAAAAACATTAAGAACAAATGCATGAGAATTTGACTAGATAACTACAACTTACAGTCCTCTCAGCTTTACCATCTTAAACTTCTGATAACAGCTTCAGTCTATATACACTTCAGAATTTAATCAGTTGTAGATCTTTGACTTGGCTTCAATTTCTGATCTCTTTGATATCAGGAGTTGTTCTGAGATAGTTCTTCAACAAACATTTCTCAGCATATTCAAGTTCATTAACCATCCTCCTTTTAGCATTTATCAATTCAGCTTTATCTTCTCCAGTTTGAAAAATAGCTGCTCTGAGATCATTTATCTTAGCTTTTCTTATCTCCTGATCTAGTCTGATCAGATATGCCTTGTCAGACTCTAGATTGAATTCCATAACTTTATAACCCAGAAAAGTAGTTATAATCTTAGCAGAGTTAGGCTTCATTTCGACAATATCATCTTTGTGATCTCTGTACTTGGGACAGTATGTGATGTCAGACTTTACAGAATAAAGCTTCTTCTGTCTTTGAATTTGAGACTTTAAATACCCCGCAGCACTATCTGTTAATCTGTCTTTCACTTAAAGTAGGAATAGAACATGTTCCAGTTCCTCAAAATACTTCAGTGGTATAGCATTCTGCTTAATCTGGTATACCCTTCCATCTGTCATAAAATATAACAAGATATGTTCTTTCAAAAAGGTATGGTAAACCATTTGTACAGATTCAAGTCGATATAATCTTTCAGGAGTTGCTCCAACATCTGGTTCACTTAAGGAAGTCAGATCATTGGTAGTGTTATGTACTCTTCTTTCATCAGAACTACCCAACCCAGATTTATCTCTTGCTTTCTTTCCTGTAACAACTCTTGCTTCAAAACCACTTGTTGCAGTCTTCAAAGATTGAGTCTGTTTAGCTTTGGTGAATCCCGGTAGGAGTATCTTTGAAGGTTTAACATGAGCAATGTCAGAGGTTTCCTTTTCCTTATCTTCTGATATCAAGCCAACTTGAGCTATGTCAGAGGTTGCTTGCTTCACTGTCATATCAGAACTTACTATATCTTGACTCTGAACAACATGAGCCATGTCAGAGGTTGTTTAAAAAATCTTCTTTTGCATCAGAGTAAGATTATCATCTTCTTCATCATCAATTATTTCTTCATCCATGACTGGCATATAAACCTTTACAGGTTCATCAACTTTTTCTTTGCCCTTGGACTATGGATCAATTTCCACTTGCGATTTGGCTTTGGTTGCCTCAGAACTTGTTCTTTCCTTTATCACAATACCCTTAGGCTTTGGAAATTTCTTTTCAATAACAGAAGTTTTAGATTTTGTCTTGACACCTTCTGCTTTGAGTATAGCTTCTTCTTCCTTTAGACTCTCAAAGTCCATTCCTGGATTTTCTTTAAGAAATAATTGTTTTGAAATTTCTTCATCAAGTTCCAGATGTTCACCAGAACTTATCCTTTTACCAGTATCAGAACTTATTCTTCTCCCAGTATCAGAACTTGTTCCTTGACTTGTAATTCTATCTTTACTTGATGAAAATCCTTTGCCTAGACCTTGACCTCTAACCTTGTTAGAGTTTCCCTGGTCATCATATCCATCATCCTGTCCTTTCAATGTCTGAATAGATTTGCATTTGGACTTAATCTGTCACACCCCAACTTTACCAATAGTTTAAATATAACTATTACAACATTTTAAAAGAAGTAAACATAACCAAATCCAAGATCTTACAGTTTAGGGTTTGGAACAGCCCAACACTACCATCTATTACATTCGATTTTTAAAATAGCGAGTCCTCACACAAAACTACTATCACTTATTCTACCTGAGCTCGAACATATGCATCAGCATCACAGGTCTTATGGGCAGTCTGCTTGAATCTAACCATAGCTGCTAGCTGAAATATCAGGGTAAAGCAAGGAGTGAGCCAAATGCTCAACAAGTGCTAAACAATACGATACCAAACATAAATCGAAATATATATTAAGGAATGACAGTGAGAGGACATAACCAATGATATCGAGAGATAAGACTTTTGGATGGTGGCATCATTTTGTTTGTATCAAAATAATTTCAAAATCATACTTTTAATCAAAATCATTTTATGACGCTACGGATTACAGCCGGTGATCAGCCGTGAAGTAATCCCGAACCTCGCTGGGTTCTAAAACATTAATGGGAATCCCTAGACAACTTTTAAGCCTAATATAAGTGTGGAAAGGACTCGCGTCTCAGTCCAGATCTACCATTCAAAGAAAACATTTATCCCCCTTTGGGACTGAAAACCCACATTTTATTTATTTCAAAAACTGATGTCGAATTATAACAAAATCTCTTTTTACAGTTACATTTTTATCAAGGGATTATAGATCAACTCGAAACACGGGGAAATAGTACTAAATCTCAGGGCCATGAATCACAAAACTATACTTTATTAGGGTAACTGAATGGTTTTCATATATCAAAGTTTGGACAAGGGGATTTAGTGAGGCTATTGGATATCATGAAGGGTAATGCCAAATTGGGCTTAAAGCAATGGTTTCTCATCAAGGTTCAAGTGCTGGATCAGCAAGAAAGTAAGCTTCATGAATACTAAGGGTGTTAAGGTATGCAGAAATGATCTTTAGCTCTGGATATATCAGAATTTTCAAGCTTTAGGATAAGAAAGAGGGGTATCAATCAATGAGGAATCACTTTGATAAGTATCTGACTTTCAGGATTCAAGGTAAGGTTCTATAGGGGTTCAAGTATCAGGATGAGATATCAATACTTAGGAATCATCAGCATGTTAATCAAGAGAATCAACCAAGAGTTATAACTACCCTTTCTTTTATCATGGCATTCGAATTACTTTAATATACTATCATGATAAGACTACTTTACAATACGTACTCGAGGGTTCATGGCATCTCTATATAATTCAAAGATAAACATAAGATACGCTTGATTTAATATATCAAATGACACAGGATAGTTGCAGCAATGTATGAACCATTAGCAGTGAATATGAAGGACAAGTTGAATCACTTGCCTTGAGAAAGGCTGGTCTGGTCTGACTGGTAGGAGCAACTGGAAGCTTCACTCTACCTTTATGGCAAGTTTTCCCTCGTCTCGAGATCCTACATAAATAATAATTATCCTCATTATAATATATTCTCACCAACTTAACCTATTTACAACCCGAATTTAAACACGGATGGCACTTAGGCCTTATATGCACTTAATTTATATTCACCTTTAAATTATAATTGCACACACATAGCCACATAATCACATATCATATATTAATACCAAATAACACCATATACACCATAATGCAACACCTAGGCTTGGATGATCTCGACTCACAACTTAAGTCACTTGGTCGCTAAACTAGACAAAGTCTTCAAATTTTGGCTTCCTAACTCGATGTGCCTTTACTAAACTATCCAAAACCTATTGACCCTCACTTGTGCCCTTTGCTCTACTGACCTTATACTATCTTACAACTATGGTGGTCAACCTAAATCTCACTCCTAAGTGTTCTAAAACTATGTGATAAGTGAAAGTGCTCACTGGTGCAAATTTCAGAATGACAACTATGGTTTCTTGAGTGCATTAGACACTCTTAAACTACAAGTTTTCCTTCAAAAATTTTACACAAGACTCTCCTGACCTAAGGGCATCTCGCAAACTTGATGTGGCTCAAGGGCCTGGCTTGGGCCTTCTTGGGCCTAAGCTAAAAGTCCAAGATTCCCCTGTTTTTCTGGGCAGAAAATGCCCTGACTTGAATTAACTTGTGACACATGGTTCTAACTCATATCCTATGAAATATGGCTGGAAAAACTTCTCTGACACTCCCTCTAACTAAGGCCCAACAGGGACTAATGAGGGCCTACCCATGACATGGTCAGATCTCCCTATTTCTAAGTTGCAACAAAATTGTCCCCTGCTGGACAGATTTTGTTATTCTACTTGTGCACCTAACCAAATGACATGCAAACCTCCAACCAACACCTAAAACCTTTTATATACTCCCAATACTAACTTCTGGTGGCTTGGGCCTCAAAGTGCACATCAATGACATGGTCAAAACTCACTCTAAACCTCAGGGTACTATACTGATTTTCTGCAGAAACGATGACTCTCCTTTCCCCAAGGTTTTGACTTGACAAACTCAACCACCAACAACCCAATACCCAAACCAAGACTTAAACATGGTGATCTACTGAACTAACTCCCTTATACATAAAATAATCTTGGTGGAGATCATCCTTACCTAAGGTGCAATTATGGCAAAACAAAAGAAACCACATTTCACAACTCACAAATCATCAAGTTTTTGAAACAACAAGTTATGCATTTTATAAAAGATATACACGAATTATTACCATGCATCAAGAAGTATTAATCAATATTAACACATTATTCCTACTGAAATTAAAGCTTACTAATAAAATCTTTTCAAATGATCAAAATCTTATAACATTCTAAGAGAAATCCACATGCATGCATGTCTTCGAGTTTTGCAAGCCAAACAACATGTTTTCTAAATATGTTTTACCAAGAAATTTACATGCAAGCCTAGCATGAGCTATATCTAGATGATCACTTAGCATGCAAGGAGTTTCATCAAATTTTCACTACAAAATTCAAGCCATTATCACATAAACATGCAAAAAATTGAACAAAGCAACAAGAATGGTCTCAAGGACCATTCATTCGGATCCCCTATGGTCATGGCCGAATGAAATGGAAGGGAATGGCCATTTAACATCAAGAGTTTCCTTCTCAAGACTTGGCACTTCTCCATTCCTTGTAGTCCTCTCAAAAACAACCTTAAATCCACAAGAATCAAGGTTGTACTTTGAGTTTCAACTAAAACCTTAACATGCAACCTTAAAACTTAAACGTTCTACTCAAAACTCTTTGGAATATAAGTGATCATGGTATGGGAAATAAAATTTACTTGTGTAGAAGGTGGAAACTTGATTGAGAAAGAAAGAAAATGGGGAGGGGGGTTCATCTCGGCAAAACCCGAGAGTGAGGGGGGAGGAGGCCGAGAGTGAGAGAGAGGAGGGAGGGAAGAAAGAGTGTGGTGGTGAGTGGAGTGTGAAATGATCATGGCTTTTACTTATTTTATGGTTTTTGTTTTGACAAATGTGAGTGGGAATAGGAATTGACATGACTACCCTTCCACTTATACTTGGATCATTTTGCATGCAAGGGTAAAGAAGGAATTTGGTTAGAAATATAAGAGTCAGTGGGGTGGTAATTGTCTCTTTAGCCCTTTTGGATTGAATAGAAAGGATTTGCATGCAAGGACAATTATGTAATTTGCTAATTATGACAATTAACATTTATAAAGATTTATTTTTATAAAATAAAATACAAGTTCAAAAATTATAAAATTTATACCATAAAATAACTTGGATTTTTAGAAATTTTATAAAACTACTTTTGAAATTTGTGAACAAAATAACTTTTAAAAAGAAATTTATTCAAGGTTTAAGATATTCCTTATAAATCAAAAATGAAAGAAATAAATAAACTTTTGATTTGAATAATCATTTACCACATAACAAAATTTAAGACGCAGAAATTCTCATTCACACAAGCATACAATAGTTGAATATATTGGCATTCGGCTTTATAATTACACCAAATTTATAATTAATATTACACGAAAATGCCGGTTGTAACATAATCACTTTCTCCCCCTTTTGGCATCAACAGGTTTAAGAAGAGAGACAAGCAATTCCACTGAGGATTGGATCTCATTGAGTTGATTTTGATGAGAAGCTTGATTCTTCAGAATTTCTTCAATTTGAGTTTGTTGCTTCTCCTGAGTTTTCTCAATGTAGGCAATTCTGTCAAAGGCTGGCTTGAAAAATCTGTTCTTTTCAAGTTTCACATTCATATCTTGCTGGATCAAAGTTTCTTGAATTTTATTCACCTTGGCATGAGTTGTTGATTGTTGACCCTGAAGGTGCCTAGTACTCAATGCAGTAACTCTCAGCTGTGCCTTGAAATCATCATTTATCAGCACTTCATCAGCTTTTTCCAGATGCTCAGCAAGAATCTTTTCCGAAGGAACAAAACTAACTGTGTTTCATTCCTTAGTCCACTCCTTTCATCTAGGAGTTTCACTCCAAGGTACCGGTGCTTCCCCTATAACAAACTTCTTAACTAATTCAGCTTTAGTAATTGTTTGTTGAGGTGCATGTCCTGATGGACCAGCTGCATCAACATCTAAAGTAGCAGCAGCTTCACCAGTAATTTCTTCATTAGCAGCATCAGAACTTATAGTCCCTGCAGTATCAGCATCCTCGGATAAAACAGCAGTATGAGAGGCTATAGAGGCTTCATCATCATCCTCTAAATTCTGATCTGCAGGCAGGTTCTGATCAACATCCAAAATTGATGTTGTTGGTGGAGTGAGTTGAATTGGTGGAGCTTCCAAGTATAAAACTTCAGGCACAATCAAGTTATGAATATCAATTTCAGCACTTGTACCTGGTTCTTCAGTATGTACTGGATCAACTATAGGTGACATATGAGGTGTAGGAATTTTGTCTTGAGCAGTTTCATGTCGTTCAGAAGGAAGTGATTCGATAACAGTTGGTTCTATTGAGATCAGAGATTTCCTGATCCTCTTCCTTAGCTTGCTTCCACTACATCTGAATCTGACCCAACTATGTCCCTATGAGCTCTCTGTTTCTTTAATTTCTTCAAAGGTGGAGACACTGTAGGAGCTTTATCATCAGATTTTAACTTTCTAAGCCTTTTGAGGGGCCTAGAACTCCCAGTTACAGTATCTTTCTGAGAAGAAACCTTCTCAGCTTCTACAACAACAGGTTCTGATATGAGAACCTGTTCCTCAGTTGTTTCCTCAAATCAATAAAATATAATCAAAACATTCATCACAAAATAAGATTAAAAGTCGATGAAGTAAAGATTAATAAATTGTAATTAAACATACACAGTCACATAATTTGAGAAACAAAGAACAAATCTTGCAATTAAAGAAAATTTCATTGATATATCAGATGATTACATTTGATGAAATTTAGTAATTACATGCAAAAATTACAAGATAGTCCTATTCTACGATTCCTAACATCAACAGCCTTAGTCCTAGTCTAAGAAGACTGACAAAGCTGACGGTGAAGAGAAACAGATGGATAACAATTAATTCTTCTTCCTGCTTTCAACAAAGAAAACAGCGAGACGAATGATTTGCTCCTGCTGTTTAAGAATATGAAGATGAGCTTCTCTTTGGAAAGACAACAGATCATTTTTAACAGTTCTCTGGAAGTTGAAACCAGATGACAAATGGAATGTTGTGGATAGAGTATGAAGACGGAATTCCATTTCGAAAAATAGTCACAGTTTTTGTGCCATAAGAGTAATACCAAGTGAAATGTGTCATCGTTTGGGAGAAATGAACAGATGTGGTTTTACGGATGAATGATCAGTCATTTAAATGGGCAATGAAATACTAAGGGACACGATGACTGGTTAAACATTACAAGTAAAAATAATGATCCCTTGACTCCCTAGACTGAAGTGTAATAATAACAGTCAGTAAAAGATCTAAATCCAGAGTTAATGGGCACGGGATATGATAATAATTACTGTGTGCATGCAGGTTTTCAAGACATACACACTAACCACTAACCCATAATGATTATGACTGTTTTATCTTACATTAACCAATATTCTGTAAAAATATTATCGTTCAAGTAATGACCAAAAATAAACCAAGTAAATAAATACTGCTACGTCAGCATCAGAACTTGATTATTATCAGGATTTAAAAGTCATCAGAATATGGCTCCTTTACTCGAAAAGTGAATGTGTATTCCTGTAATTCTTCACATAAATACTGATATGGTTTCATCAGAACTTAATCATCAGAACTTCCATCAGAACTTGTCCTCAGATTTTATGCAATCTGACACATAAACTGTTCATCTAAAATAACATTTATCACCACAGTAATTTTCATCATTCATATGGAGTGTATGTGTGTGCATTATGCTAAATATCAGACAAAGAGTAAAGTCTGATTCACTTCAGTACATCTTAGAAATAAGGCATAACTAAGAACTTTACTCAAAATCTGTCATTATTCTGAAGTCCACTTTAGAATGAGTTCATGCATGAGTCCACCTCAACTGTTTTGTGCTCATTTTATGCATCTTTTGAAATTCCATTTTACAGTAGCTTCTCAGTGTAAGTGAGTCACGACTACTTATCAGAATTTATGCTGCTATCAGAGTATTTTTCCAGTAATCATAGAGTGTGAAAAGTCACCAAGAAAATTTTATTTTGCTTTTCTAATGCATATTACTTAATACCAGCAATGCACTTGGGTTTTCCCTTCCACATTTTTACTCTAGATCTCAAAGGAGTACCTGATTTTTATTTCTTTTCTTTTCTTTTTCTTTTGATAAGTAAGGCTTATCAGCACTTAGTACATCCACCATATTTACTAACATCAGAACTTAATAGATATGAAGCATTATTATAATTTTTGACTTAGTAATAAGATACACAAAGTAAACTTAACTAAGCTCAATATCAGAATTTGCTTGTGTTAAAAGTTTTCCACATAAACAATTACTTCAAACATGGGATCTTTAGTATATTAAAGACTACTAGTTCAGCATCTAGCACAATTATCCTCATTGGATTGAATAGTCACAGGAAACATTCATATCACTATCGGAGTTTAGAAATTCACATTAGACAACAATCAGCACTTAAGCAATTTTTCAATTTAAGCACAGAATACACAAAGATAGTAATATTAGTAAATACTGATCATAAAGTCTGATGTATCAGAACATAAACTAAGCAGATTTAGAGAAAGAACATGAAATCATTCCAAGTTCATTTACCAATCTTGTAAAAGTAGCTTCACAAAGTAGTTTTGTGAAGATATCTGCTAGTTGTTGATCTGTTGGAACAAAATGCATTTCCACTGTACCTTCATCCACATGTTCCCTTATGAAGTGGTACCTAATGCTGATGTGCTTTGTCATTGAGTGTTAAACTGGATTACCTGTCATAACAATAGCACTTTGATTATCACAGTAAATAGGGATTTTAGAAAATTCTAACCCATAATCCAGTAACTGATTCTTCATCCAAAGAATCTGTGCACAACAGCTTCCTGCAGTAATGTATTCGGCTTCTGCAGTTGATGTGGAAATTGACTTCTGTTTCTTGCTAAACCAAGAAACCAATCTGCCTCCAAGAAATTGGCAGCTTCCACTTGTGCTTTTCCTGTCAATTTTGCATCCTGCAAAATCTGCATCTGAGTAACCTATTAGCTTAAAGTCTGATTCTCTAGAATACCACAATCCCAGATCAGCTGTACCCTTAAGATACTTGAAAATTCTTTTCACAGCTATTAAGTGAGGTTCTCTTGGATCTGCTTGAAATCTTGCACAAAGACAGGTAGCATACATGATATCAGGTCTACTTGCAGTTAGATAGAGTAGAGAGCCAATCATACCTCTATAATCAGTAATATCTACTAATTTACCAATATCATTATCCAACTTAGTTGCAGTGGTCATAGGAGTGGATGCACTTGAACAATCCTGCATTCCAAATTTCTTCAACAAATTTCTGGTGTACTAAGATTGACAAATAAAAGTTCCTTCTTCATTATGCTTGACTTGAAGGCCCAGAAAATAGTTAAGTTCTCCCATCATACTCATTTGATATCTTGACTGCATCAGCTTGGCAAACTTTTTACAAAGTCTGTCATTTGTAGAACCAAAAATGATATCATCAACATATATTTATGTTAGGTCACACATACACTGTAGAGGGGGTGAATACAGTATAAAGTACAATCAAATCAAACTTTAATAATTCAAGTAACAGAAAACAAACTTTATTGAAACAATAAACTCTGTTACAGTATGGAACTGTTACCTCTCAGTGATGAACAAATATCACGAGAGCTGCTAGGGTTACAATAAATAATCTCCTCGAATATCAACACTTATAGTGTAAACCCTATGTCTGTGTTTATATACTACACAGTTACAAGATAATCGCTAACTGATATGGAATATAATTCTGCTTCCTAAAATTTATCAATCAGATATCTTTTCTTCCTAAGTATTCTATTCTTCATAGAATTCCTTCTTCATGCATATCTCTTCTTATGTTTGTCTCGATCTTCTTTCCTTTAATCAGCTGATGTCCTTATCTGAACTTCCTTCAATACTTAAGTTCTGATATCCATCTTCTGATGATTATCTCCTGATAATTATAAGTACTGATATCCTTAAGTCCTGACTTCCAGTAAGTACTGATTTATCATGTTTTAAGTAAGATCTGAAAACTAAACATAAATCATATTAGCCACGAAATTATTAAATATATCTAACAATCTCCCCCAACTTGTAAATTAGCATAATATACAAGTTTAACAGATATTTGATGATGTCAAAAATATTAAGTACAAATGCATGAGAATTAGACTAGATAACTATAACTTACAGTCCTTAAAGCTTTACCAATCTTTAACTTCTGATAACAACTTCCGTCTGTACAAATATCAGAATTTAAGTAGTTATAGATCTTGACTTAGCTTCATCTTCTGATCTCTTTGATGTCAGGAGTTGTTCTGAGATAGTCTTCAACAAACATCTCTCAGCATATCTGAGTTCATCAATCATCCTCATTTTAGCATCTTTAAGCTCTGCAGTATCTTCACCAATTTGAAAGATTGCAGCCCTGAGATCATTAATCTTAGATTTTCTTATATCCTGATCCAATCTGATCAAATATGCCTTATCAGACTTAAGATTGATATCCACAGCCCTAAAACCCAGAAAGGTAGTTATAATCTTAGCAGTGTTGGGCTTCATTTCAACTCTATCACCCTTGTGATCTCCGTACTTTGGAAGATATGTGCTGTCAGACTTAACAGAATAAAGCCTTTCTGTCTCTGAATCTGATCCTTCAAATAGTTTGCAGCACTTTCTGTTAATCTATCATTCACTTGAAGTAAGAATAGTACATGCTCCAGTTCTTCAAAATACTTCAATGGAATGACATTTTGCCTTATATAATAAACCCTACCATCTGTCATGAAGTACAACAAGATGTGTTCTTTCAAGTAGGTATGGTAAACCATTTGTACAGATTCCAGTTGATTCAATCTCTCAGGAGTTGCTCCAATACCTGGTTCACTCAAGGAAGTTGGATCATTGGTAGTGTTTTGTATTCTTCTTTCATCGGCACTTCCCAATCCAGTTTTGTCTCTTGCTTCCTTTCCAGTAACTAATCTTGCTTCAAAACCACTTGCAGCAGTCTTCAAAGGTTGAGTCTGTTTTGCTTTAGTGAATTATGGTAAGAGTTTCCTTGATTTATCTTCTGATATCAAGTTAACTTGAGCTATGTCAGAGGTTACTTGCTTCTTCGAAATATCAGAACTTACTGTCTCTTGACTCTGAACAACTTGAGCCATGTCAGAGGTTGTCTTAGAAACTTTTCTTGAAGTCAGAGCAAGATCATCCTTTTCATCAGTGATTTCTTCATTCTCAGGAGGCACATAAACCTTGATAGGTTCACCAACTTTTTCTTTACCCTTGGATCTTGGATCTATCAGCGGTTGTGATTTAGCTAATGTTGCTTCAGTATTTGTCCTTTCTTTTATCACAATGCCTTTGAGTTTTGGAATTGTCTTTTTACCAGAAGCTTCAGATTTAGATGTGACTTTTTCTGATTTAAGTCTGGCTTCTTCTTTCATTAAACTCTCCAAGTCCATTCCTGGATTTTCCTGAAGAAATAACTGTCTTGACATTTCTTCATCAAGTTCTAAAAGTTCATCAGAACTTATCCTTTTACCAGTAGCAGAACTAATTCTTTTTCTAGTATCAGAACTTGTCCTGTGACTTGTGATTTCAGCTTTTCTTGATGAGAAACCTCTACCTTGACTATGACCTCTACCCATTCCAGAGTTTCCTTGATCATCCTTTTCATCATCCTTCCCCTTCAGTGTCTTATCAGTTTTGCATTTGGACTTAATTACTTTCTCCCCCTTTTTGGCATCAGCAGGTAAGAGAAGAGAGACAAGCAATTCCACTGAGGCTTGGATTTCATTAAGTTGAGATTGCTGAGAAGCTTGATTTTTCAGAATATCATCAATTTGAGCTTGTTGTTTCTCTTGAGTCTTCTCAATATAAGAAACTTTGTCAAAGGTAGGTTGGAAGAATTTTTTCTTGTCAATCTTCTGAACTTGTTCTTGCTTAATGAATTATTCCTGAATCTTATGTAACTCTGCATGAGTAGTTGAATGAAGACCTTGTAGATGTTTAGTACTTAATGCAGTGACTCTAAGCTGTGTTTTGAAATCATCAGTAATTAACATCTCATCAGCTTTAGTCAAGTGCTCAGCAAGATGCTTTGCAGATGGAGCACATGTAACTGAGTTCCATTCCTTAGTCCACTCCTGTCCTACAGGAGTTTCACTCCAAGGCACTGGTGCTTCTCTTGTAATAAACTTCTTAACAAGTTCAGATTTAAGAACAGTTTGTTGATGAGCATGTCCTGAAGGACCTGCTTCAGCAGCATCTGCATTTGGAGCGGCATCACCAGTATCTCCAGCATTTGTAGCATCAGAACTTACAGAATCAGTATCTTCTGATAAAAACAACAGTATGAGTAGCAATGGAGGCTTCAGGATCATCCTCTAGTTGCTGATCTAGTTCCAAGTTCTGATTAACAGCCATATCCTGATGCTCACCTATATTCTGATCATCGGCATCTAGATGTAAAGAAGGTGTAGTAGATAATTCTGGAGTTTGAGCAGCATCAGTAACAGGTGTTGTTGATGGATTAGTTGCTGTTGGAGCTTCTAAGTAAAGTACTTCAGGCATAACCAAGTTCTGGATATCAATATCAGCACTTGTGCTTGAATTAACAGGAGATACAGTCTTAGGAGACACACAAGGTGTGTTGGACTTTTCAGTAATAGCTTCCTTAGTTGAAGTTAATGGAGAAGCAGTGGCCTTAGCAGATTCTGGTTCTTGTGAGATCAGAGATTCCTGATCTCCTTCCTTAGCTGCTGCTTCCTTATCATCTGAAACTGGCTTTTTGCCCTCTGTTTCTTGTATCTCTTTGAAGATATGGATTCCTTGGGAGGTTGATCAACAGTCATTCTTCTAAGCCTTTTGAGAAGCCTAGATCCCCCAATTGCAGAATCCTTCTGAGAAGGAACTTTCTCAGCTTCTTTATTAACAGGTTCTAAAGTAGAAACATGTTCCTCATTATCAGATTCATCTCTCAAAACAATCATCCTTGTCTTCTGAGGTGTTTGAGAAACAGTCTTTGTCCTCTTGGCCTTGGAAGATGAAGGCTTCACAGTAGGTATTGAGGATGAAGGTTGAACTGTCTGTGAAGTGGAGATATATGATTTGAGATATTGTCTGAGGGTAGGTTGAGTAGTATGAGTGGTATGTTCTGATGGTTGTTGTGGTGTTTAGGAGGTGGTTGTTGGTTGGAAATTAGGATAAACAGATCTGTAGGTATCAGGATCAGCATTTACCAAGATCTGTTTTACAAACTGAGGAATCTGTAAAGGTCTAACCACCCTTTTCTTAAGATCAACATTTACCAGGTCAATAAAAGCTCGTTTTGCAATTTTGAAAGATGGAGTTAAGTCAGTGGTAGGTTGGGGGTTATCAGCACAACAATGGTTATAAATATGCTGACAAAATCTAGCAAAGTAGACAACATTCCTATCTTCTGTCATCCTATCCCCAATAAAATCTATCACAGCAGTTGCAAAATCAAAATGAGTTTGGTTAATGATAGCATACCCGATGTGCTGACTCATTATAGGAATAGCATTAAAGTTTGAACATTTATTCCCAAAAGCTTTAGTGATGCAGTCAAAGAAGAAGCTCCATTCCTTTCTGATATGAGCCCGTTTCAACTGCCCAAGCTTTGCCAAACTCTGCTCATACCCCAAACTAGCCATGAACTCTTTAAGAGCTGATTCCTCCGGGGTTGAAAAAGTTCATCCTTCTGGTAGATGTAGGGCCTTGCGAATTGTACCAGGAGTTACCCTATATGTAGAATCATCCACTTCGAAAACAATACTAGGAGTACCATTTTGACCATCATTATCAAAGTTTCCAGTCCTCCAAAATGTCAGAACTTGTTGGCTTGAAAAGGTTGAAGGTTGGGTCAATGCATACCCGATTTCACTGTGTGCAAGAAGATCTTGCACAAAATGTAACTCAGATGGAGCTTCAGCATGATCAAGAGTTGCAGCATAGTTATTTGGAACAAATTTAGCTCCATCAATGATTAAAACCTTAGGTGCCATGAAAATAATCGAGAGTGAAGAGTGCCTGTTAGGTGTTTGATAGAATGTCTATATGAAAAACCAACGTCAGGAGAAGAAAGAGAGTAAAAGCAAATAGAGAGATAAAGTATAAAAGTGAATAAAAGATTAAAAAATCCCCTCTCTGTCTTACTTATACTTTGAAAAAAAATGTAACCGTTGGACACCTGTCAGACATGCAGTAATAATGAATAGTTAATGGGCACGGATACACAGTAATCATTATTTACCCACTTGCAGTTTTTCAAGGAAAAACCGTTCCACTTACCCAGTAATTCCATTAATCAAGGTAAATTAGTTTTAATTCAAAATTGAAACCGTTTCCACTTATTCAATTATTTTTCACTACAACACCAATATTCTGAAAAAAAATCAAGTGAGAATGACCAAAATAAATCAAGGGAACAAGTACTGATAATGTAAAATTAGAACGTAATTTAAATTAAAATTGAAATGGTCATCATAATATGAATATTTATCAGGATTTATCAATGCATTTCAGAACATCTCAGAGACAAGAACTTGCAAAAAAAAGAAATTTCATTAATATATTAAGAGAATACATTCATGAAATTTAAATTACATCAGAACTTTTACAAGATTGTCCTAAGCTGCTTAACCTAATATCAACAGCCTTAGTCCTAGCTCAAGAAGCAGGGCAAGGCTGACGATGAAGAAAAATAGGAAGAAGAAACTAAATCATTTCTTCTTCCTACTCTCGACAAACAGAATAACAAGTCAGATGATTCGCTCTTGCTGGCGGAGAGCTTCCAGCCTTTCCTCCTCCAATCGCTCCAGATGGCGATGGTAATCCATGTAGAAGAACAGGAGGTGGGTGAGTACCTCCTGGGGAACTGAGTCCCATATCTTATCAGGAATGACAGTGACGTGCCATTCCTGCTGCCAGGCTTCACAGCTCAGCTCCATGTTGAATGTTTCATAGTTCAAAAACATATTGTAATTGACCATGGTGTTTTTGATATAAAGAAAATGGAGATGAGTTTTGTGATAAAAGAGTTGATGTGAAGGCTGATGTGAAGTGGTTGTTTATATAGGCAAAAGAATGCCAGGAGACGCAAGGAAATTCAATGCTGACAGGTAGAATTAATTCTACCTCGTCTCCCTAGACTGGGAAGACGAAAAACAGTCATTGGAAGTGTAAGTCAGGGTTTAATGCGCACAAGTAACAAGTAACATTACTGTACATGTACATGAACCACTTTCCCTAATGATTTTGACTGTTAATATTCTACCCAAACATGGTCTGATTTAAAATGAAACTGTTTTTAGATTTTATCCACAAATAAGTCAAGTAAAGGATCAGATTAGACTTATATCAGAACTTAACAGTTATCAGAACATGATTTCTTAACTCGAAAAATGAATGCCTATCTTAGTAAGTCCTCACACAAATTCTGATATAGATTCTTCAGAACTTAATCATCAGAACGTGCAATCAGAACTTGTTCTAAGAATTTATGCAATGTGACACAGAAACTGTTCATCTAAAATAACATAGATCACCACAGTAATTTTCATCATTCAGATGGAGTGTTTAGTGTGTGCATTAAGCTAAATATCAGACAAAAAGTAAAGTCTGATTCACTTCAGTATATCTTAGAAATAAGGCATAACTAAAACTTTACTAAAAACCTGTCATTATTCTGAAACCTACTATTGAATGAGTTCATGCTTGAGTCCACCTCAACTATTTTGTGCTAATTTTGTGCATCTTTTTAAATTCCATTTTACAGTGGCTTCTCAGTGTAAGTGAGTCACGACTGCTTATCAGAATTTATGCTATTATCAGAGTATTTCTCCAGTAATCATAGAGTGTGAAAAGTCACCAAGAAAATATTTTGCTTTTCTGATGCATATTTACTTAAAACCAGCAATGCACCTGGGTCGTCCCTTCCACATTTGTACTCTAGATCTCAAAGGAGTACCTGAATTTTAATCCTTGATTCTATATATATATATTTTTTTTTGATAAGAGAGGTTTATCAGCACTTAGTACATTCAACAGATTTACTAGCATCAGAACTTAACAGATGAGAAGCATTATTCTAGTTTGTGACTTAGTAATAAGAAAGACAAAGTAAACTCAACTAAGCTCAATATCAGAATTTGCTTGTGTCAAAAGATTTCCACAGAAATAATTACTTCTAACATGGGATCCCTAGTTTATTGAAGACTACTAGGTCAGCATCTAGCACATGTATCCTCATGGGATTGAATAGTTACATAAAAAGACATATCATTTTCAGAGTTTAGAAACTTACATCAGATAACAGTCAGTACTTAAGCAAATTTTCAATTAAGCACAGAATACACAAAGAGAGTAATTTCTGTAAATACTGATCATAAAGTCTGATGCATCAGAACAAAACTAAGCAGATTTAGAGAAAGAACCTGAAACCATTCCAAGTTCATTTACCAATCTTGTAAAAGTAGCTTCACACAGTGGTTTTGTGAAGATATCTGCTAGTTGTTGATCTGTTGGAACAAAGTGCAGTTCCACTGTACCTTCATCCACATGTTCCCTTATGAAGTGGTACCTGATGCTGATGTGCTTTGTCATCGAGTGTTGAACTGGATTACCTGTCATAGCAATAGCACTTTGATTATCACAGTAAATAGGGATTTTGAAATATATTAACCCATAATCCAGTAACTGATTCTTCATCCAAAGAATCTGTGCACAACAGCTTCCTGCAGTAATGTACTCTGCTTCTGCAGTTGATGTGGAAATTGACTTTTCTTTCTTGCTAAACCAAGAAACCAACCTGCCTTCAAGAAATTGGCAGCTTCCACTTGTGTTTTTCCTGTCAATTTTGCAACCTGCAAAATCTGCATCTGAGTAACCTATTAGTTTAAAATCTGATTCTCTGGGATACCACAATCCCAGATCAGTTGTTCCCTTAAGATACTTGAAAATTCTTTTCATAACTGTTAAGTGAGGTTCTCTTGGATCTGCTTGAAATCTTGCACAAAGACAGGTAGCATACATGATATCAGATCTACTAGCAGTTAGATAGAGTAGAAAGCCAATCATACCTCTGTAATCAGTAATATCTACTGATTTACCAGTATCCTTGTTCAGTTTTGTTGCAGTGGCCATGGGAGTGGATGCACTTGAACAATCTTGCATTCCAAATTTCTTCAGCAAGTTTCTGGTGTACTTAGTTTGACAAATAAAAGTGCCTTCTTCATTCTATTTGACTTGAAGACCCAGAAAATAGCTAAGTTCCCCCATCATACTCATCTGATACCTTGACTGCATCAGTTTGGCAAACTTTTTACAAAGTCTGTCATTTGTAGACCCAAAAATGATATCATCAACATAAATCTGGACCAGAAGTAAGTCCTTTCCATGGTTGAGGTAGAACAGTGTTTTGTCTATAGTTCCTCTGTTAAATCCACTTTCTAGAAGAAACTGAGCTAAAGTCTCATACCATGCTCTAGGAGCTTGCTTAAGTCCATAAAGTGCTTTATCAAGCCTGTAAACATAATCTGGATATTTGGAATCCACAAAGCCGGGAGGTTGTTCAACATATACTTCTTCCTCCAATTCTCCATTGAGAAAAGCACTTTTCACATCCATTTGAAAGACAGTAAACTTTTTGTGAGCAGCATAAGCCAAAAATATCCTTATGGCTTCTAACCTAGCAACTGGTGCAAATGTTTCATCATAATCAATTCCCTCATGTTGAGAATATCCTTTTGCAACCAGCCTTGCCTTATTCCTTATAATTATGCCATCACTGTCAGTTTTGTTTCTGAATACCCACTTTGTACCAACAACAGATCTATTCTTTGGTCTTGGCACTAGGGTCCAAACTTTGTTTCTTTCAAATTCATTTAACTCTTCCTGCATTGCTTGCACCCAATCAGCATCTTGAAGAGCTTCTTCCACTTTCTTTGGCTCAGTCTGAGAAAGAAAAGAATTGTAAAGACATTCATTTGAAGTACCTGTTCTAGTTCTGACACCTGCATCAGGATTTCCAATTATCAAATCAGGCATATGTGATTTAGACCACTTCCTTGCAGATGGAAGGTTTTCTCTAGAACTGGATGCTCCCCCATGATCCATGCTGTCTTCATTTTCATTTTCTGATGCTCCCCCTGAAACTATGCTCTCTGAGTTGGATTCTTCAGAATTTAGATTTTCAGAACTATCAGAACTTGGCTTATCAGAACTTGACGAATCAGAACTTGAAGAGCCAGATGTATGTTCTGATGCTTCTTGTGATGTGGTAAGATCTTGAGTATGCTCCCCCTGCATAGGTGCATCTTCCTTTGGCGTAGTCACCACAGTTTCAATAACATCAGAGTTTAATCCATCAGAGTTTGCAGTATCAGGACTTAGATTTTCAGGATTTTCAGTATCAGAATTTGAGTTTTCATTTTCAAATCCCAGCTGATCATGATCAATAAAATCTTCAAGTACAGTAATCTTCTTGTCATCAAAAGAGACATTGATAGAATCCATGACCACTCTTGTTCTTAAGTTATAGACTCTGAAGGCTTTTGTGGAAAGTGGATATCCAACAAAGATTCCTTCATCAGCTTTTAGATCAAATTTTGATAGCTGTTCAGGATGAGTCTTAAGAACAAAACACTTGCATCCAAATACATGAAAATACTTCAGATTTGGCTTCTTTTTCTTCACCATCTCATATGGTGTCTTTCCTTGCTTGTTAATAAGTGTAGCATTTTGAGTAAAACAAGCAGTCTGCACAGCTTCAGCCCAGAAATAGGTTGGAAGCTTTGCTTCTTCAAGCATTGTACGTGCAGCTTCAATGAGAGTTCTGTTTTTCCTTTCAACAACTCCATTTTGCTGTGGAGTTCCAGGAGCAGAGAATTCCTGCTTGATTCCATGGTTTTTGCAGAACTCTTTCATTATCAAATTCTTGAACTCAGTGCCATTATCACTCCTTATTATCTTCACAGAATCATTGACCAATTTATCCAGTTGTTTGACATGATCAATCAAGATAGATGCAGTTTCACTTTTTGTGTGCAAGAAACACACCCATGTGTATCTGGCGAACTCATCTACTATGACCAAGGCATATTTCTTCTTTGCAATAGACATGACATTCACTGGACCAAATAGATGAACATGTAGTAGGATATAAGGCTCAAGAATTGATGATTCGGTTTTGCTCTTGAATGAGGATTTTCTTTGTTTGGCCTTCTAACAAGAATCACAAAGGCCATCAGGAGCAAATACTGACTTTGGCAGTCCTCTCACAAGATCTTTCTTGACCAACTCATTTATATTGTTGAAATTTAAATGAGAGAGTTTCTTGTGCCAATTCCAGCTTTCTTCAATTGATGCTCTACTCATCAGACAGATTGCAGAACCATCAGTACTTGTTGAAAGCTTAGCTTCATAAATGTTACCACGCCTGTATCCTTTCAGAACAACTTTGCCTGTAGATTTACTCACAACTTCACAGTGTTCTTCAAAGAAATCAACATGATAACCTCTGTCACAGATTTGACTTATACTCAGCAGATTGTGTTTAAGTCCTGAGACCAGAGCTACTTCTTTAATGATGACATTTCCAAGATTGATATTGCCATATCCCAATATTTTTCCAATGTTGCCATCTCCATAAGAAACACTTGGGCCAGCTTTCTCCACAAAGTCTGATAGCAGGGCTTTATTTCCAGTCATATGTCCTGAACATCCACTGTCCAGAACTAGGATGTTTTTCCTGTTGCCCTGCAATCACAAAGACCACTAATGATTAGTTTTAAGGACCCAGACTTGCTTGGATCCTTTGGCCTTATCAAGTTTGTTAACATTTGCAGCAGATTTAGCATCAGAGTTTATGTTAACATTTTTCTTATCAGAATTTACACTATCAGACTTTGAATCAGAATTTACACTAGAAGGAACAATGGAAACTTTCTTTAAAGAAGGTTATATTTGATAATAATCATAGTACAAACTATGATATTCCTTACAAGTATAAATGGAATGCCATAAACTACCACAATGAAAACAAGGATTTTGTGGTTTATATCTAACAGACTGACTCTTAACTCCTGACCTTGAAGGTAAGGAGTTTATGTTCTTATTCTTCCTGCAAAAAAAAGCCAGATGGTTAGAACTTCCACAGTTATGACACATTTTCCTAGGAGCATCAGGAACATGCTTATAATCATTGCTTTTATTCACTCCTTCCTTTCCATTCCTATTCTTCCTAGGTGATTTTACCTTGTTTGTATTCTTAACATCTTTCAGCTTATGCTTAAGCTGCTTCTTAGTCATTAAGCCTATGTTTACTTCAGCTGTCTTTTCCTGTTTTAGTTTGTCAGAAGTTAATCCCTTTTTAACTTCTGATTTCTCATTATCAGACTTTACAGTTACAAACTTAACAGGTTTTAACTTTGGCTTTTGCTTAACAATAACAGGCTTAATTTCTACAGTTCCTTTATCATTCTTATCCTCTCCATAACCTAAGCCTTCTTTCCAGTTTTCACTACTTAGCAAATTTTGAGTTGTTCTGCCAGGGTTAGTCCAAGTCCTGATAACCTCTCTTTCCTTTTCTAACTCAGTTTTTATAGATTCATTCATTTTTAGCACTTCATCCCTAACATAAAAAGCATCATCTCTATCTTTCTGAGTTTGGTGGAACATAACTAACTCTTTTTCTAAGAAATCATTTCTTTTCTTAAAAGCAAGATTTTCAGAAGTTAATCTTTCACATGTTAAAGTTTGATCTCTATAACTAACAAGCATGGTTTTAAGATATCTTTTCAACTTATTAATATCATCAGTATGAAAAGCATAAGTAGTCTGAGGTACCTTTGATTCAGCAGCTTCAGAACTGCTTTCAGCACTTGCTTTATCAGCATTTGCCATCAAAGCATAATTCTCCTCACTTTCAGAGTCTGATGTGTCTGTCCAGCTTTTCTTCTTTGTGACAAGAGCCTTGCCTTTGTCACTCTTCACTTTCTTGCAATCAGGAGATATGTGGCCTTTCTCACCACAGTTATAGCATTTGACATTGGTGTAATCTCCTCTGTCAGACTTTCCTCCTCTGCCCTCAGATCTTCTGAAATTCTTCTTATCAGAACTTGTGCCTTTCCTGGAAAATTTCTTTCCCTTCCTGAACTTCCTGTATGCAATCTTTGTGATCCCTTTCACCATAAGAGCAAACAGCTTCATCATCTCCTCATCAGCATCAGTCTCAGACAAGCTTTCAGATTCTGAGTCATCATCACTTTCAGAACTTGATGACTCAGTATCAGACTTTATGAAAAGAGCTTTACTCTTGTCTTTCCTTGAGGTAGCTGCCTTGGGGGATTCTTCTTCAGCCTTAAGAGCAACTGTCCTTGACTTTCCTCCTTTCCTCTTGCTTCTTTGTTCCATCTCAAGTTCATGAGTCTTGAGCATTCCATAAATTTCATCAAGAGTTGTTTCATCAAGATTGTAGTTGTCTCTTATTGTTGTAGCCTTTAAATCCCAGTATTCAGGAAGAGCTAACAGGAATTTAAGGTTTGAATCTTCAAGATCATACTCCTTATTAACCAGTGACAAATCATTCAAGAGTTTGACAAATCTATCATATAAATCAGTCAATGACTCATTAGCCTTTGAGTCAAAGTGTTCATACTCTTGAGTGAGTATTGTCTTCCTGTTCTTCTTAATTATATCAGTTCCCTGACACCTTGTTTCTAGAGCATCCCATATCTCCTTTGCAGTCTTGCAGTTAATTACCCTGTTTGACATTACATTATCAATGGCACTATGCAGTAAGTGTCGTACCTTAGCATCCTTAGCAATTGATGCGATATCTTCAGCAGTGTAATAACTCTTCTCTTTTGGTACAGTCTTTGCTGCTTCACCTGCAACTGCAACAACGAGCTTGGTTGGTTTGTGAGGTCCTTCCTTGATTCTATCAAGATATTCTGGATCTGTAGCTTCCAGAAATATGGTCATCCTTACCTTCCATATGGCATATTCAGATGGTCTCAATATGGGAACTCTGATGGTCTCACACCGACTTTGAATTTGTGTCTTTGGAGGTTCTTCAGTTTTGGTGGGCTTAGTTGGAGTTTCTGTGTCAGACATGATTGTGTTTGGATCTTAAACTGTTTGTGCGTTAACAGATAGGCTCGGATACCACTTGTTAGGTCACACACACACTGTAGAGGGGGTGAATACAGTGTAAAGTACAATCAAATCGAACTTTAATAATTCAAGTAACAGAAAACAAAATTTATTGAAACAATAAACTATGTTACAGTATGGAATTGTTACCTCTCAGTGATGAACAAATATCACGAGAGCTGCTAGGGTTACAATAAATAATCTCCTCGAATATCAACACTTATAGTGTAAACCCTATGTCTGTGTTTATATACTACACAATTACAAGATAATCGCTAATTGATATGGAATATAATTCTGCTTCCTAAAATATATCAATCAGATATCTTTTCTTCCAAGTATTCTATTCTTCATAGAATTCCTTCTTCATGCATATCTCTTCTTATATTTGTCTCGATCTTCTTTCCTTTAATCAACTGCTGTCCTTATCTGAACTTCCTTCAGTACTTAAGTTCTGATATCCATCTTCTGATGATTATCTCCTGATAATTATAAGTACTGATATCCTTAAGTCCTGACTTCCAGTAAGTACTGATTTATCCTGTTTTAAGTAAGATCTGAAAACTAAACATAAATCATATTAGCCACGACATTATCAAATATATCTAACAATTTGCACCAAAAGTAAGTCCTTCCATGGTTGAGGTAGAACAATGTTTTGTCAATAGTCCCTCTGTTAAATCCACTTTCCAGAAGAAACTGAGCTAATGTCTCATACCATGCTCTTGGAGCTTGCTTAAGGCCATAAAGTGCTTTATCAAGCCTATAGACATGATTGGGAAATTTGGGATCTACAAATCCTGGAGGTTGTTCAACATATACCTCTTCTTCCAATTCTCTATTGAGAAAAGCACTTTTCACATCCATTTGAAAGACTTTAAACTTCTTGTGAGCAGCATAATCCAAAAATATTCTTATGGCTTCTAATCTAGCAACTGGTGCAAATGTTTCATCATAATCAATTCCCTCATGTTGAGAGTATCCTTTTGCAATCAGCCTTGCTTTGTTCCTTGTAATTATGCCATCACTGTCAGTTTTGTTTCTGAACACCCACTTTGTACCAACAACAGACCTGTTTTTTGGTCTTGGCACTAGGGTCCAGACTTTATTTCTTTCAATTTCATTTAACTCTTCTTGCATTGCCTGCACTCAATCAGCATCTTGAAGAGCTTCTTCCACTTTCTTTGGTTCAGTCTGAGAAAGAAAAAAATCATAGAGGCATTCATTTGATTTAGCTGTCCTAGTTCTGACACATGCACCAGGATTTCCATTAATTAAGTCAGGTATGTGTGTGCTTTAGTCCACTTCCTTGCAGATTGAAGGTTTTCTCTAGAACTGGATGCTCCCCCATGATCCATGCTGTCTCCATCAACATTTTCTGATGCTCCCCCTGAAATTATGCTCTCTGAGTTGGATCATTTAGAATTTGAGTTTCCAGAAATATCAGAACATGAGTTTCCAGAATTATTAGAACTTTGCCCATCAAAACTTGACGAATCAGAACTTGAAGAGCCTGTTGTGGGTTCTGATGCTTCTTGAGATGTGGTTGTATCTTCAGTATGCTCCCCCTGCACAGGTGCATCTTCTTTTGGCGTAGTCACCACAGTTTCAATGACATCAGAGTTTAATCCATCAGAGCTTGCAGTATCAGGTTTTAGACTGTCATGAGTTATAGAATCATAATTTAAAGCTTCATTTTCAAATCTCAGCTGATCATGATCATTGAAATCTTCAAGTCCTAGTAATCTTCTTATCATCAAAAGAGACATTGATATATTCCAAGACAACCCTTGTTCTTAAATTGTAGACTCTGAAGGCTTTTGTAGAAAGTGGATATCCAACAAAAATTCCTTCATCAGCTTTTAGATCAAATTTAGATAGTTGTTCGGGATGAGTCTTAAGAACAAAACACTTGCATCCAAATACATGAAAATACTTCATATTTGGCTTCTTTTTCTTCACCGTCTCATATGGTATTTTTCCATGATTGTTGATAAGTGTTGAATTCTGAGTAAAACAAGCAGTCTGCACAGTTTCAGTCCAAAAGTAGGTTGGCAACTTTGCTTCATCAAGCATAGTTCGTGCAGCTTCAATAAGAGTTCTATTCTTTCTTTCAACAACTCCATTTTGCTGTGGAGTTCCAGGAGCAGAAAATTCATGCTTTATTCCATGGTTTTTGTATAACTCTTCCATGATCAAGTTCTTGAATTCAGTGCCATTATCACTTCTTATGATCTTCACAGAATCTTTGACCAATTTATCCAGTTGTTTGACATGATCAATCAAGATAGATGCAGTTTCACTTTTTGTTTGCAAGAAATACACCCATGTGTATCTGGTGAACTCATCCACTATGACCATAACATATTTCTTCTTTGCAATAGACATGACATTCACTGGACCAAATAGATCAACATGTAGTAGGTGATAAGGCTCAAGAATTGATGATTCAGTCTTGCTCTTGAATGAAGATTTTCTTTGTTTTGCCTTTTGACATGAATCACAAAGGCCATCAGGAGCAAATACTGATTTTGGCAGTCCTCTCACAAGATCTTTCTTGACTAGTTCATTTATATTGTTAAAATTTAAATGAGATAGTTTCTTGTGCCAATACCAGCTTTCTTTAATTGATGCTCTACTCAACAGACAGATTGCAGAACCATCAGTACTTGTTGAAAGCTTGGATTCATAAATGTTACCATGCCTGTATCCTTTCAGAACAACTTTTCCTGTAGATTTGCTTACAACTTCACAGTGTTCTTCAAAGAAATCCACATGATAACCTCTGTCACAGATTTGACTCACACTCAGCAGATTGTGTTTAAGTCCTGAGACCAGAGCTACTTTTTCAATGATGACATTCCCAAGATTGATATTGCCATATCCCAGCATTTTTCCAATGTTGCCATCTCCATAAGAAATACCTGGGCCAGCTTTCTCCACAAAGTCTGATAGCAGGGCTTTATTTCCAGTCATATGTCCTGAACATCCACTGTCCAGAACTAGGATGTTATTCCTGTTGCCCTGCAATCACAAAGACCACTAATGATTAGTTTTAAGGACCCATACTTGCTTGGATCCTTTAGCCTTTTTAAGTTTGTTAACATTTGCAACGAATTTAGCATCAGAGTTTATGTTAACAGTTTTCTTATCAGAATTTGCAATATCAGACTTTGCATCAGAACTTATACTAGAAGGAATAATGCTAACTTTCTTTACAGAATGTTTTATTTGATAATAATCATAGTACAAACTATGATATTCCTTACAATTATAAATGGAATGCCATAAGCTACCACAATAAAAATAAGGATTTTGTGGCTTATATCTAACAGACTGACTCTTAACTCCTGACTTTGAAGGTAAGGAGTTTATGTTCTTATTCTTCATGCAAAAAGAAGCCAAGATGGTTAGAGTTTCCACAATTATGACATGTTTTTCTAGGAGCATTAGGAACAAGCTTATAATTGTTACTCTTGTTCACACCTTCCTTTCCATTCCTATTTTTTCTAGGTGGTTTTACCTTGTTTACATTCTTAACATCTTTCAACTTATGTTTAAGCTGCTTCTTAGTCATTATGCCTATGTTAACTTCAGTTGGCTTATCCTGTTTAGGTTTGTCAGAAGTTACTTCCTCCTTAACTTCTGATTTCTCAATATCAGACTTTGCAGTTACAAACTTAACAGGATTTACCTTTGGTTTTTGTTTAACAACTATAGGCTCAGTTTCTACAGTTCTCTTAATGTTCTTATCATCTCCATAACCTAAGCCCTCTTTCCAGTTTCCACTACTAAGAATATCCTGAGTTGCTTTACCAGAGTTAGTCCAAGTCCTGATAATCTCTCTTTCCTTTTCTAACTCAGTTTTTAGAGATTCATTCATTTTTAACACTTCATCCCTAACATAAAAGGCATCATCTCTATCTTTCTGAGTTTGATGGAACATGACTAACTCTTTTTCTAAATAATCATTCCTCTTTTTATAAGCAAGATTTTCAGAAGTTAATCTTTTACATGTTAAAGTTTGATCTTTATAACTAATGAACATGGTTTTAAGATATCTTCTCAACTCAGTAATATCATCAGTATGAAAGGCATAAGTAGTTTGAGGTACCTTTAAGTCAGCAGTATCAGAACTGCTATCAGCATTTGCCATCAAGGCATAGTTTTTCTCATCCTCAGAATCTGAAGCATCTGACCATCTTTTCTTCTATGTGATAAGAGCCTTGCCTTTGTCACTCTTCCCTTTTCTGCAATCAGGAGATATGTGGCCTTTCTCACCACAGTTGTAGCATTTAACATTTGAGTAATCTCCTCTGTCAGACTTTCCTCCTTTGCCTTCAGATTTTCCGAAACCTTTCTTTTCAGAACTTGCACCTTTCCTGGAAAACTTCTTTCCTCTTCTGAATTTCCTGTATGCAATCTTTGTGATTCCTTTCACCATAAGAGCACACAGCTTCATTATCTCTTCATCAGGGTCTATCTCAGATATACTTTCAGTTTCCGAGTCATCATCACTATCAGAACTTGATGACTCAGTATCAGACTTTGTGATGAGAGCTTTTCCTTTGCCTTTCTTTGAGGCAGCAACTTTGGGACTTTCCTCCTCAGCCACAAAAGCAATTGTCCTTGACTTTCTTCCATTCCTCTTGCTTCTTTATTCCATCTCAAGTTCATGAGTCTTGAGCATCCCATAAATTTCATCAAGAGTTGTTTCATCAAGATTATAGTTGTCTCTTATTATTGTGGCCTTCAAATCCCATCTTTCAGGAAGTGCTAACAGGAATTTAAGATTTGAATCTTCAATATCATACTCTTTGTCAACTAGTAACAAATCATTCAAGAGTTTAACAAATCTTTCATATAAATCAGTTAATGACTCATCAGGCTTTGAGTCAAAGTGCTCATATTCTTGAGTGAGTATAGTCTTCCAGTTCTTCTAGATTGAATCAGTTCCCTGACACCTTGTTTCCAAAGCATCCCATATCTTTTTTGCAGTCTTGCATTGAATTACCCTATTTGACATGACATTATCAATGGCACTATGCAGAAAGTGTCTTACCTTTGCATCATTTGTAATCGATGAGATATCTTTAGCAGTGTAATCACTTTTCTCCTTTGGTACAGACTTACAGGCTGGCCTGCAACTTCCACAGAGAGTTTGGTTGGCATATGTGGTCCTTTA
This sequence comes from Apium graveolens, assembly GCF_009905375.1. Lineage (NCBI taxonomy): Eukaryota > Viridiplantae > Streptophyta > Magnoliopsida > Apiales > Apiaceae > Apium > Apium graveolens. Next base: position 19,073,053 of record NC_133654.1, on the reverse strand, counting down.
TAAATCCTGTCGAGATATTCTGGATCTGTAGCTTCCAGAAACATAGTCATCTTCACTTTCCATATGGAATACTCAGAAGGTTTCAATATGGGAACTCTTATAGTCTCATATGGACTATGTGTTATGGTTTTTGGAGGTTCTTTAGTTTTGGTGGGCTTGGTTGGAGTTTCTTCTTCAGACATGATTATTTTTGGATCTTAAACTGTTTGTGTGTTAACAGATAGCTCTGATACCACTTGTTAGGTCACATACACTGTAGAAGGGGGTTGAATACAGTGTTTAGCATAATCAAATCGAATATAAGAACTCAAGTAACAGAAAATAGATTTTATTCAACACAATAAACTCTGTTACAATATGGAACTGTCCTCTCTCAGTGATGAACAAATTATCACTAGAGCTGCTAGGGTTACAAAGAATAATAACTTCGATAACGATAACACTTATAGTGTAAACCCTATGCCTGTGTTTATATACTACACAGTTACAAGATAAATTCTAATTGATATGGAATATAATTCTGCTTCCTAAAATATATCAACTAGTTATCTTTTTTCCAAGTATTCTATTCTTCATAGAATTCTTTCTTCATGCATAATTCTTTCTGTCTTAGTCTCGATCTTCTTTCCTTTCAATCAGCCTGCCTGTCTTATCTGAAAGTCATCTTAAGTCCTGATATTATCTCCTGATAAATATCTTCTGATCACTTAAGTTCTGATAACTTAAGTTCTGATATCTTAAGTTATGTCTTCAGTATAAGTGCTGATTTTCAGTTAAGTATTGATTTGTCCTGTTAAGTAAGATCTGAAAACTAAACACAAATCATATTACACATGATATTATCAAATATATCTAACATGTAGCAGACATTATATTTTTCCTACTGGCTGTTAAATATAGAAGTGAGCCAACCATGCCTCTATAGCTTGAAATATCCACAGACTATTCAGTAGTGTTTAATTCAAGTTTAGTTGCAGTAGCCATGGGAGTTTTTGCAGATGTGCAATCCATTAGATCAAACTTCTTCAAAAGATCATAAATATATTTGGTTTGACTAATGAATATTCCATCACTAACTTGATTAACTTGTAGACCAAGAAAATAAGTTAGTTCTCCCATCATGCTCATTTCATATTTACTTTGCATCAATTTGGCAAACTTTTTGCAAAGTTTTTTCATCTGTAGAGCCAAATATAATATCATCTACATTAATTTGAACAAGTATACTAGAGGCATTAACATTTCTATAGAATAAGGTTTGTCAACAGTACCTCTAGTGAAATGATTTTCTAAGAGAAAATTTGACAAAGTATCATACCAGGATCTAGGTGCTTGCTTCAATCCATAAAGTGCTTTCAAGAGATAGTAGACATATTCTGGGAAATTTGGGTCTTCAAAGCCAGGAGGCTGACTGACATAGACTTCTTCCTCCAAATCTCCATTCAAAAAGGCACTTATGACATCCATTTGATAGACTTTGAAATTGGCATGGACTGCATAAGCTAGAAAAGTTCTTATGGATTCAAGTCTTGCAACAGGAGCAAAAGTTTCATCAAAATATATTCCTTCTTGTTGAAAGTAGCCCTTAACAACCAATCTAGCTTTGTTCCTGACAACTATGTCATTTTCATCCATCTTATTTCTGAATACCCACTTGGTGTCAATAGGATTCTTTCTTTTAGGCTTGGGTACCAACTTCCAAACTTTATTCCTTTAAAATTGGTCTGGCTCCTCCTGCATAGCTAAAATCCAATCAGGATCCAATAGAGCTTCCTCTACCTTTTTAGGCTCTTCCCGAGATAGAAAGCTGCTATATAGACATTCCTCTTAAGTTGCTTTTCTTGTCTGTACTCTAGAGGATACATCACTAATAATTAATTCAAATGGGTGATCTCTAGTCCATTTTCTCTGTTGAGGTAGATTAGCTCTAGACGAAGAGGCCTCATTGTTATCTTGATGATTGACAGAGTTTTGATGATCAGAAACTCCCCCAATTTTATGGAACTTTGACTTAAAATTGGAGTTCTTTCTGATTGTGATCTAACTTGACTTTCAGCTCCTATTGATGGATTAACGGATGTTACTCTTTGCCTTTCGACGGATGATGCAGATTGTCTTTCGACGGATGATGCACTTGGTCTTTCGACGGATGTTGAATTATGTGCTTCATTGGTTGTAAATTTTTCTGCATTGTCCTTAGAAATTTGTTCTTGATCACTACTATCATCACTGTCTTCATTTATCATCTCCACATTATCAAATATGAGGCTTTCATAAAAATCTTCATCTTGCAATCCTTCAATCTTTTTATCATCAAACACAACATGTACATATTCCATAATAATATTGGTTCTGAGATTGTAGACTCTGTATTCTTTTCCAACTGCATATCCAACAAAAATGCCTTCATCAGCTTTGGCATCAAACTTTCCATGCTGATCAGTTTGATTCTTTAAGATATAACATTTGCAGCCAAAGACATGAAGAAAGTTTAATGTTGGTTTCCTATTCTTGAACAATTGGTAGGGTGTCATGCATTTTGCTTGATTAACCAAAGAAATATTCTGAGTATAGCATGCAGTATTTACAGCCTCTGCCCAAAAATATGTTGGTAACTTTGACTCTTCAAGCATTGTTCTTGTAGCTTCAATAAGAGATCTATTCTTTCTATCCACTACTCCATTTTGTTGTGGAGTTCTTACCGCAGAAAACTCATGCATGATCCCATTTTCTTCACAAAATAGTCTCATCATAGAATTCTTGAACTCAGTTCAATTGTCACTCCTGATTCTTCTTACTTTGAAATCAGGATGATTGTTGACTTGTCTAATGTGATTGATGATGATTTCAGTAGCTTCATCTTTGGACTTGAGAAAATATGTCCAAGAGAACTTTGAGAAATCATCCACAATTACTAGATAATATCTTTTCTTTGAGATTGACAATATGTTGACTGGTCCAAATAAGTCCATGTGTAGTAATTGTAGAGGTTCTTCAATTGTTGAATCAAGCCTCTTTCTGAATAATGCCTTGATCTGCTTTCCTTTTTGACAGGCATCACATAGTCCATCCTTTGAGAATTCCACTTGAGGAATACCTCTCACCAAGTCTTTCCTGACTAGCTCATTCATAGTCTTGAAGTTAAGGTGGGACAGTTTCTTGTGTCATAGCTAAATAGGCAAGTGACAGATTCTGCATTTGATGAGTTAAAATCAGCTAAGTACACATTTTTTTTCTCACTCCAGTGAGAACCACTTTGTTGTTTCTCTTATTAGTCACGACACAGGCTTCAGAATTGAAAGTTACTGAGTTGCCCTTATCACACAGTTGGCTGATACTCAACAAATTATGTGTGAGTCCATCCACCATGGCAATTTCCTTAATGATGACATTGTCTTTTGAAATCAAGCCATATCTCACAGTATAACCCTTGCTGTCATCTCCAAAAGTAATACTTGAGCCAACTCTCTCCTTGAACTCAGTGAGCAGGGTAGAATCTCCAGTCATGTGCCTTGAGCACCCATTATTCAAATACCAAAGATTCTTTATGTTTCCCTGCACACAACAAAATCAAATCAAGTTGATTTTGGTACCCAAGTTTCCTTGGGTCCTGTTTTATTAGCCTTTTTCTTAGGTTTCTTAGGTCTGTCTTCATTTGACTTAGGCATTTGAGATTCATCCTTAGCCAATTGAATAGAACCCTTAAAACCATTCATCATTACAGAATTATCATGCACAGGCTGATTGACATAGAAAGGCATATTCTGTGCAAACATGTTATTCCAGTATGGCATGCTAAATGGCATTTATGGCATACTAAATGCAGCATAGTAAGGATTTTGTGCAAATGGCATATTAGCAAACTGTGCATTCAAATTATGTGCAGGCATAACATTCACATGCATTGTAGGTATACTGGGAAATGAAGGAAGTGCAGACATGGGAGCAGGCATAACAAGTTTGTAATTAACAGACAAATGATTAACACTAACACACTTGACACATACTTTTCTTGGTGCATATTTATCAGGTGTGTAGTTGTTATGGTTGTTAATTCCCACTTTCCCATTCATACTATTTTTCTTTTTAGACTCTGCTTTCACTTCAATTTTCTTCAATCTATCATTTAATTGCTTAATAGAAAGATGCCTTATATTGACTCTCTTGTTCTTATTCACTTGACTTGTTTCTCCTAGAATAAAGTTCTTAGAAACTGATCCATATTTTTCATTTAATATAGCTAGCTTAGCTTTGCTGACTGGTTTAATTTCACTCAACGGATGTGGCTCATTGCCTTTCGATGGATAATCCTTTTGATTATTCGACGAATAATGTTCATCATCCGTCGAATCCACATCCGTTGAAAGTCCTTCAACTAAATTGGAATCAAGTTTCTCCTTGCTCTTTTTCCAGGATGCATCGCAGAAGGATTCTATACCTTGAACTTTAGTAATTTGAGCATGAACATCTCTAGATGATTTCCATGCCTTAATTACTTCTTGTTCTCATTCAAGCTGCTTTCTTAAAATCTCCTCTTTCTTCAAGGATTCAGTTAGTTCATCTTTAGCAATCTTGCATTCTATCTTCAGTTTTTTAAACTCAACAAATTGAGTTTCTAACACAGTATTTCTTTCACTTAAAAACAGATTGTTCTATTTTAGTTTAGTGTTTTCTTTAGTGAGAGACTTGAGTGTAACACGCAGATGATATAATTCAGTAGACATGTCATTTATGGCATCATTACACTCAATTTTAGATAAATGTGCTAGGTTAGTGGTGATTACCTGATTACTTGATGAACTGACCTCTGTTTCATCTTATTTGGCCATAAGTGCTAGATTGACATAGCTTGTATCTTCATCCTCATCTAATCCATCTGCATCCCAGTCATTTTCGTGTGTGATGAAAGCCCTTTCCTTTTGTTTGAGCAACTCAAAGTATTTCTATTTGTAATCAACAGACTTGAACTTCTTTTTACCAGAATTAGACTTTTTGCATTCACTAGAAAAATGACTTGCCAAGCCACACTTGAAACATTTGAATTTAGACTCATCAACCATGTTTCTGTTTGACTTACCTTCTCCAAAATTCTTCTTGAATTTGAGCTTGGCAAATCTCCTGGATAGAAAAGCAAGATGCTAATCTATGTCATCCATATCATCTTGACTAAGATTATCTTCATGTTCAGCTACTAGCCCTTTTCCCTTGCCTTCACAAACTCTATGATTTGGTACAGATTCAACAGCTTCAACATTTATCTCCTTCTCCTTTTCTTGCTCAGCAACCAATGCAATGGATCATCCCTTCTTTCTTCCTTTCTCCAGCTTCTCATCTTGCTCTATTTCAAGCTCATAGGTATTTAGAATTCCATACAATCTATCTAAGGTGAAATCCTTGCAATCTTGAGAATTTCTCAATGAGACTGTCATAGGCTTTCATTCCTTTGGCAGAGATCTAAGGAATTTGAGGTTTGAGTCTTTTGTTTGATAGACCCTTCCATGCAGTTTTAGAACATTAAGTATTTTTTGAAACCTACTAAAAATGTCAAGGAGTGACTCACTTTCTTCACTATGGAAATGCTCATATTGCTGAATCAAGAGTTGCATTTTGTTCTCCCTTACCTGCTCAGTTCCATCACATATAACTTGAATTGTGTCCCAGACATCCTTAACAGTTTTGCAGTTAATGATGTTGTCAAACATATCACCATCAACACCATTAAACAAAATGTTCATTGCCTTTTTATCCTTATGACTTGTTCAATATCAGTATCAGACCATTCTGCTCTAGGTTTTGGGACAGATGCTTCATTTTCTGTAGCAGCTCTCATAGGGACATGTGGACCTTTCTCAATGCAGTCCACATATGCTTCATCTTGAGATAGGAGATGCAGGTGCATCTTCACCTTCCAATGGTGATAGTTGTCTTTGTACGGAAATGGAATCTTTACTCCAACATCTTTTTTGCTCATCTTGTTAGTTGTTGTGATCTTTAAACTCTTTGTACTTCAAGAGCTTGCTCTGATACTCATTATTATTCCTAAACAATCTAAATAAGAATTACAGAAGGGGGGTTGAATGGAATTCTGGCTTCTTTTTGGATTTCAAGAACAGTTCTTCTACAAACAAATAACTGTGTTTGATTTAGCAATAGTGCGGAATGAAAGTAAAGTAGAAATCAAAACACAAAGCATTTAAATACAAGTATTTAAAAACTTTCTGGTGGATTGAACTTTTCCACCAGAGACATATATTAAGTAGAGAACTCTGTGTAACAAAATGTACACAGCTGCTTACAAGTTGAACAATAAGAACAGAGAAATTCTTTTATAGATTTTGCCTTATCTATTTCTCTGGTAAATGCTTATTAAATTGGATGCTATTCAACTTTCTACTCTTGGTTTATATATCACCAAGTTATATGATAAAAAGACAAGATAATAAGACAAACTATATCTAGTATAACTTCATGATGCTACACTTCTCTTTTCAGCATCTTTGAATATCTTCAGTCTAGCATGTAAATGGAAATGCTTCTTTGTTCTCTAAAACCTGAATTAGGCTGCCACATTCTATTTGCATACACTCAACGCATGTGACTGTCAAGTCACTATCAACTTCTCTTTTGAATTTGATCATCTGTTGAAACTCAGATTGATCATCCGTTGAAACTCAGTTTGGTCATCCGTTGAAACTCAGTTTGATCATCCGTCGAAACTTATGTTGATCATCCGTTGAAGTTTTGTGAATCATCCGTTGAGACCGCCTTCTTGGAAGTTGACTATATTTCATTTATATAAGATTACAAGGCATCTAATATTTACAGTTAACCATCCTATCTTGCATATCAATCTAGTAGTCAACATGACTTAAACTTTCTACAACATCTAGTTCACTAAGCCATTCAAGTATGCAGAAATGTGCTATTAGTCTTATTGTTACATAAGCTACTCTTTCAACGAATGTTGAAATGATCATCCGTTGAAAGCTACAATATCACTTAAATAAAATCTACAAAGTATTTTGTTCAAGTTATCATCAAGTACACAACATAATCCTAACACTGGTTTGAGTTTTTAGTTGGCTAGGAATTTGGTTTGAGGTTTGTAGAGTTGTAGATGTTTGGCTTATTGGTGTTTTTTTTAGGCTCTCCCATCTTTGTCACTCCCACTGCTTTTGCTGGATTGACTTCCATTTGAGCCAAAAGATTTGTGTTCATCTTTCATTTTCTCATCATCATCATCCTGGTCATCATCTTTGTCATTGATAGAAGTCATTGGTAGCATGGTCTCAGGATTGTGAATATATCTCCCCCAATATAGTGATCATTTCTAAATCATCATCATGTTTGATCTTCTTCACTTGCAATCTTGTCTCAATCACCATCATCAACTTTTTATTCTTCATGACACAATGCTTAGGGATCAGAAAATATCTGAAATTCTTGGTAGTTGGGCATATGTAAGCCACTCAATTGCTAGGTTTGAGATAGGCTTCAGGAAAGGCTCATTCATGCCTTATTTTGAGTTCTCTTAGCAATTGAGTGTCTTCTGGAGTCATCACCTTAACTTTGTTGATGAGGATGTCCAGTTCTGAGTCTCTCCTAGTATTGAAAAAAGCTAGTGAGACCTGCATATACCTATCAATTCCAGTGTCCTTTAGGTTGACAACAATTTTCTTCTCCCTTAATATGTCCTTGGTGACTAATAAGACCCTCAAGAAATTTATGTTCTTGTCAATATCTCTCTTGTATGTGTAATGGTTGTGGTTCACTGAGACTCTTTGGCATTCTAGAAATTCACCAAACTTCTGGTTAAAACAAGGACCTTCAGTTGTCTTCATGAGACTCTCTTCCATACCTACATCTACTTGAGTGAAAGTTCCGAGCTTGGTATCTAGATCCCCCTTACTCTTGTTATGTATAATAAAGATTTGAGATATTTGAGCTCTGACAGATTATGGAGTTTCTTAAAGGGGAACCTTTAGTGCACCCATGATAGCTCCCAGAGACACACTTGTCTGCATTTGAAAGTAATTTCGGGAGTCTATCAGGGATATAATGTCATTCTGTTGGCTTTGCACTTGTGCTATGAGCCGATTAACTTGATTGACCAAGATGGAGTTGGATGATTGAAGTTTAGCCACCTGAGTTTGGAGAGTTTGGATTGTTGGGTTGAAGCAGTAGAAGGTGTACTAGTAGAGACTCCACTACCAAATCCTATATCACTCTTTTAATCTCTTCCATCATCAAGATATATGGCTCATATCTAGCCTTGTGAAGTTGATCCAGTTTGACCTGAGTGTCCTTATATTGAGAGATTTGACCCTGGATCATTGTAGAAGAGCAATGATAGACTCCCTCAGGTGCTTGATATTTGCTTCCACAATGGAGAGATCTAGAATGGCTAGTTTACTAGTAAATTTGATGAACTTATTTTGATCTTTGTTCAATGGTGACATCTTGTTGAGAAGATGCCCTCAGAGTCTGTTTTAAACCCTTGTTTACAACTTCATCTTTTTGAGAAGATGCAGAGGTGGTCAAATGAATGGTCAACTTTATCTTCTTCTCCTTTGGTTTCTTGACCAGGTGATTCTCAATCTCATTTGATTCCTCTCCACTCTCATTGATTGGAGAGATCTAGAATGATCAGTTTACTAGTAAATTTGATGAACTTATTTTGATCTTTGTTCAATGGTGACATTTTGTTGAGAAGATGCCCTCAGAGTCTGTTTTAAACCCTTGTTTACAGCTTCATCTTTTTGAGAAAATGCAGAGGTGGTCAAATGAGTGGTCAACTCTATCTTCTTCTTCTTTGGTTTCTTGACTAGGTGACTCTCAACCTCATTTAATTCCTCTCCACTCTCATTGATTACCGTAAGGTGTACTTCTTTTCTCTTCGTGTTATTAACTTCACCCTTTTGAGATGATAAAATAGTTGGTTGCTAGCCTATAATGGTTGAGAAGGAATGGTTGTAGCTGTGGTGGGCCTCTGTGGGTTATCCTGTTTTGGTGCTTCTACAGGAACATGAGCCATAGTTGTACTAGCAATGGAACTACTTCTTATGTCATACATGGGTTAAGAGTAGTCTTGAATTTTTCTAACATAAATTCAGTGATATAAAGACTTACCTTTACATGGTTTTTGGTATTTAGTTGTCCAAATAGAATTTTGGACACTAACTTAAAAATTTCTATTTGAATAGCATCAATGCCTGGTGTTTGGTGAATGTCATTCACTTTATAATTAATGATAGACATGATAAATATAAGGAAGAAAATTTCCTTACCCCTACTTACCAAAGGCATTGTTAGTGTGACAACCCGGGTCAAATCCCGAGTCTTTTTTGAAAACTGGGTCAAGTCCCGATTCCAAATCCGAAATAAGTCGAAGCCTACTATTCCAAATGCAACCAACTTAAGTTACGATAAGCCCACCATAGGCCCCCAAAAGATCATGATTTGTTGGTGCACATAGTAGTAGTACTTTGTCTTATAAACTAAACAGGAGTCTCAAATCTTCTCGATTGTAGGACTGTGGTGTTACAAACTCCCCCACTTAAACTCCTAACGTCCTCGTCAGGCCTGAACGGATCTCATAGGACCAAGATCGTACCTCTCTAGCCATTGTGGGATAATACCGGCTGGTTTCGTGTCCCCGCCTCCGGACCTCTTGCCATTATGGGATAATACCACCAGCCTTCGTGTCCCCCACCTCCGCCAACTTGATGCATCAAGCTTTCGAGAGTCGGATCTGATACCATATGTGATAACCCGGGTCAAATCCCGAGTCTTTTTTGAAAACCGAGTCAAGTCCCGATTCCGGGTCCGAAATAAGACGAAACCTATTGTCCCAAATGCAGCCAACCTGGATTATGACAAGCCCACCACAGGCCCCCAAAAGATCATGATTTATTGGTGCATATAGTAGTAGTATTATGTCTTATAAACTAAACAGAAGTCCCAAATCTCCTCGATGTGGGACTGGGGTGTTACAGTTAGCCTGATGCTCAGCTCCCCTAGTATGAGGCTTACAACATTACGGTTCTTATCATAAGCCATTGAGTAGACCATGGTCCAGACCACACTTGAAACTTTATCATAGACTGTCTTCCTGCATGTGAAGGCTCTTATTATTGTGTCAAACACAAAGGACCACTCCCTTCTCAGATTCTTCTTGTTCATCCTAGCTAAATCAATTTTATCACTGTAGTTGATTAAGTTCATGAATTCTGAGATCTCTTGTGATTTAGGAGCTTCAACTTGGTTCTCGGTGGAAATTCTTAGTGCTTTGTTCATGTCATTGGCATTAAAATCCACAGTTACACCACGAATTGTGCAAGTAATCACCATGAACACTACTTGGTGGTCATCTATATTTGTGTGTAGAACATCATTATTCCAGATTTCGTTCAACACATCCAAGTACAGTTAGATTTACAGGAAGAGCTCATGCAACGTAAGATTCAGATACAAAATTCACAAAGCACTTGAAATTGTCAGGTGCCTATGTTGGGTCAATTAAAGACCAGAAAATCGGTGTCTTCCTTAAGGATTGCTGCTCTTGCGGTGTTGGATGCCATTTGCGAACTTCAGAAAATGAGTGGGTAAGTGTTTTGAGAAGAAAAGAGCTCGTAAAGTGTGAAAATGATGAAAAATCGTTGTAATTAGGTCAATTGAGATCTCGAAAGAGTAAAGAGGGGTTATATGGAGTTGTAGAATGGCTTGTCGATATCTCTACTTCTCTACATGTATAAATGGCTTGTCGATATCTCCACTTCTCTACATGTATCTTGACTTGTCGATATCCCCACTTCTCTACATATATTTTGACCTGTCAATATCTCCACTTCTCTACATATATTCTGACTTGTCGATATCTCCATTTCTCTATACGTATGTTGACTTTTCGATATATCCACTTCTCTACATGCTAAAATGACTTATCGACATCTCCACTTTTCTAGATGCCAAATTGACTTCTCTACAAGTAAAGTGACTTCTCTACAAGTGAGGTGACTTCTCTACATGATAAATTGACTTCTCAATATACTTCTTGACATTTTTCGATCTGTGACTTCTTGACATTTGACTTAGAATATTTTTCAATCTACATCTTTATTCTTCACCAAGCAGTTTATCGTCATTTTCAGATATGATCAGGCTTGATTTTCTTCCAAAGAATTATTCCTAGCTTTTTGGCTGTTTACAGAAAAATACTCAAATCTAGTCCATTTAAACATTTTTTACAAACTCAAGAAATATCATTATAGAGTACATAAAATTACAAGTCAACTAAATTTTAGGATTGTCAATGTGACTTAGTCTTGTTATGTTAATGCATGTCTTCCACAACAAAAACTCTTTTTCTTTATTCAAATTCATTCAGAATGAAAATAGGGCAAAAAAGGCATCGTCAAATATGCTTGACTCGAAATTGAGAAACTAATTTTTTAGTTTATCCAAAATGAATAATGGACAAAAATACGCTGTCAAAACATTATTACACATTTTCAGATGTCAAATTTCAAAAATCAACAAGTTCATACATAAGCTGAGATTGAACATCAATTTATCTTGTTTGGTGAGATGAGTTATTCAAACATAACTTTGATCTCATTAATTAGATAAGCTTATCAGGTTTGTATCAAATTGGACATTGAGATTCAAACTCTTTTATAATTGCAAATAGATTGTTTTTAAAGATTATCTTAATAAACTATAAATTAAACAATAATTATTTTTGAACTAGTAAACTAACAAGTTATATTTACCATTGTCTCCCACTTAGTTGTAAATGAGTTGAACTAAATCGAACTTTCATTCAAGTGTTAGTGTATCAGCTCGTTAAAAATATATTGAACTTAAATTTTTATCGAATCGAAAATTTTGTTCATGTATCGACTCATTAAGAAAAAAATTATTCGCGAACAGCTCATGAACTATAGTTCAACTAACAACTCATAAATATCACTCACGAGTTTTTTTATCGCGAACAACCTAGTTTACAAACTCGTTCTTACAATTTCCGAATTTTGCATAAGTTTCAATTTTTTTTTAAAATATCAAATATCAGTTTTTTTAAAACCTTAGAACTAAAATAAATAAATTTGAGTTTTTAGCATATTAATTTTGATTAAAATTAATAAATGATGATACAGACACACTAACTGAATATATAAACATAAGTTAAATAAAACAGTTAGATATTTACCATTTACCTTGTGTTATAATTTAAATTTTATAAATATAAAAAATATAAATTTAATAAAAAAATAAATGGATAAAATAAAATGATAAATCAATTTGCAGATAAATTTTTACATGATTATTCAATAAATACTGTGTCATAAACGCGTGTCATTTACGAGTATTTAAAACTAATAATTCGGATTATTATTCATGAGTTATATTAGTGAGCATGTTCACGAACTAACGAGCCGAACAATATTGTACTCAAATTCAGCTTATTTACAAACTGAACCTTAAAATTGTGTTCATGTTCGACTTATTTAGAAATCAAACTGATTTCGAGCCGAATTTTTTTCCAAAATAAACACTGAACTGTTTGTGAGCTTATTGACTCATTTACAAAACTACTCTTAGTTGTACTAATGAAAAAAATAATTAATTTTTTAAATGAATTGTCATATTTTAATAATGTAACAATATTTTTCTTTAGACAAATTGACATATTTCAATAATGTAGTCAAATTTAATTAATCCATCAATAAAATTTAATCTTCATCAATGTGTTAGTTACTCCATCAAGAATTGATGGAGTATTGATGGACTAACTGATCATGAATCTTGATGGAGTATTGATGGACTAACTGATCATGAACACATGATGTATTTATAAAAAAATTATCAATTCATTGATATGTGCTAGACAAATTTCATGTATTTTATTGTAACCGTTACATATAAAGTAGTAAGATAATAAATTTATTCCCTATAATAATGAAGTATATCGTATAAATTCGTGAAATAGCGGATTTTCCGAAAGGTAGCAGGCTGCGGGTTACCTACGATAAAAAAAAGAGAAGCGGGTTAACAGGGTTCAAAGGGTGGAGATGCTGTAACTGATAAATTAATAAGTAGTATTCAATGAACTGGCTCTTCCCATAATTTTAGTTTTTTATTTATTTTTCATAAAATTTTGAAATACGTGAAAATAAAATAAAATTTGGATTTAACTCTTTGTAAAATATAAAAAAACTTTTAATAAAAAATTTAAAATCAAATTAAATTTATCATCTTAATATTTGATGTTATACAATCAAGAGATAATCGTTAAAGACACTTACCTACCCACTTGATATTGAAATTTGTCTGTTATAACTAATTTTCTTTTAAAAAGAGCGATGCACCGTTTCATGCTACGTTTCAGGGACATATACATATTTTGAACATGTGTATCTGCGTTAAAAACGATACCCCGAATATCATATCAAGGGTGATGCAGGGGACGAATTAGGGTCTTAGTGCGTTGCGGAGGTCGCAAGTCGAAACAACATAATTATTGGATATTTTTGATTAAAATTGTGAAACAGTAGGATGTGATATTTTGGGCCTCACCTTACAATAAAAAAATGCTCAAAATATATCAATTTTGGTTTTGAACTATCCAAAATACCCATAAATAAAATGTATTGCCCAAAATATCCACAAAATATGTATTTAGAAGATACGTATTCAATTTATTTTTCTTATAGGATATGAATTGTTGAAATGCGTATTAAAAAAATAAAAATCTTTATGCATTTGTCACTTGCGTATTTTTTGTTAAAATTTAAAAATATGAATAGACATATTTCAGATCGTGTTTAATGAATATTTTAAACGACATCTCACCAATCGGCATTTTGGGGATTTGCCCCAAATGTGAGTATTTAATTTTTCACCCTACCACCTCAAATGTATACTTACTTCACATGTATACTTATGTAATATATTTTGAATTTGGCAGAAGAATTTGTAATTTAATTTTTTTATTCTAATTTTATATCATGTGTGTGTTTCACTCCTATATATTCGAAATATGTCTTTCTAGGAAATATGTCTTTCTAGGAATATTACGATCCGCAGCTCAAATGGTTCCTTACGAAGTCTCTGTTGGTCTTATTTTTATTATGCACCTTGTGAGCGCGCTTGGATCCGCAAAAGCAATCACTCGAATGTTCCCCTAACCCAACCCCGGGAATGGACCGGAAGGAACCGCAGCATGGGGAATGTCCACATCTCATCGTCTCGCCGCAAGGTTCATTTGTAGTTGTGGGTTATAGGGCGTGCAGTTTTATCTGATCGAGATCAAAGGCTGGGGCACAGGAGTCCTGATACTATCCAGGTGCGAAGAATCCCGGAGGTGACTGCAATGAGCAGAAATCTCATATGAATTCAAGTCAATTGTTTATATTATCGAATTTGATTAATTTAATTTGAAATAAAATCAAATCCAATATATTAAATTAAATTTATTCATATTTTAAAGTTTAAAACCAAATTAGAAAAGAAATCAAAAATTTCAAGCTCAAATTTGATTAAATCAACTTAAATGTGATGTATCCAACTTTTGAAATACAATTTTTTAACCGATTGTTTGCTAAAATGCTTCCAACGTGGCCGAGCTGTTGAAATATTTATCCAATGGGTACAAATTTTCATGCTTGAGATGATAGAATATTATTATTTATTACAAATATTTTTTTTGCAAAAATATAAAAAACTAGTGTGAATGTGAAATTAGCATTCATTTTCTCAGAGGTGAGTGACTACTTTATCAGCTGCGTTACAACTTACAAGTCTTGCATTTTTGTATTTCTAAAAGCACTACTATATAATTTTGTAATACAAAATCCTGTATGTATCGGTATCGATCATCCTTTTCCTTGGTGCATCATATAATCCTCATCAGTATGCCCTAAATCAGTTCAATCCAGGCCATTTCAAATTACAATTCGAGAAATTGTATTGTTGAAACATCGAAAAAGGAAGAAGGATGATGAGGAACCGAGCAAGCAGTAGTGGTGGGAGTGCGAGTGGAGATAACAGAGGGCAATCGGAGGTTATTGAGGTTGGTCGTCGTCGAAGCTCTTGTGGCTATTGCAAATCTTCTGCTCATACTAGTATCTCTTATGGTTGATCTCTCTCTCTCTCTCTCTCTCTCTCTCTCTCTCTCTCTCTCTCTCTCTCTCTCTATCTCTCCCTCTCTCCCTCCCTCTCTCTCTCTTTTCCCTCCCTCTCTCCCTCTTCCCCTCCCTCTCTCTCTCCCCCCTTCTCTCCCTAATTAAGTGAATTATGATATGATTTGTGTTTCTCGGTCTGATTTTTGTTTCCGATTGTAGCAGATGTGGTTTTTAATTGTTTAATTATTAGGTTTGTTATTGTTTCTGGTTTTGTTAGCTAGTTTGACTGAGTTTGTGTGTCTGTTGCGTTTTTAAATTAATGAACGTTTAGTTGAGTTTTGCATTTGTTAATTCTAATTCGATTTCTGTCTCTTGGTTTCGATTGGTTGATATTTAATTAGGTGTAGTTTTTGATTGTTAGGTTTGTTATAGTTTTCGGTTTCGTCACATAGGTTAACTGTATTTGTATGTTTGGTTTACGCTTTTAAAGTTGATGATTTTTTTGTGGAGTTTTACAATAGTGAATTGTAATTTGATGTTGTCTCCCAGTTTCAATTGTTTAATTTGTAAGTAGGTGTTTTGTTAATTGTTTGATTGTCAGGTGTGTTATAGTTTCCAGTTTTGTTAGCTAGTTTGACTGAATTTGTGTCTTCAGTTTATGTTTTACATTTGATTTTTTTATTTAGGTTTTACTACAGAATAAATGTTGATAAAGTAGTAACAACTATAATAGATACGCTGGATATGTTTAATTATGGGTCCCTAGAATAATAATTTATTGATGTTACACGGTTGTTGTGAATTAATAATAAACAATGCCATCTTATTGGTAAATGGATCTCTGTGTGCGCTTGCGTGAAACTTGATGACGTAAGAAAGATCAGATTTGTTATCCAAACCAAGAGAAATCTTAAATGCTTATGCTATAGACTTTTATTTGATAAGAAGAAAAAAGGAGAATTGACCAAGAACTACGAGATCACCCCTTTCATTCTGGGGTGATGGGTGTTAATAATTATTTAGTCAACTACAGCCTAAATGCATATGTGTGACTGTGCGTAGAGAAAACCTTTAATTGAGTATATGTTACTGAATACTGATATTATGATTTCTTGTTTTACAGGGTTGTGGGCCAACAGTTTGACAGTTGATGACTATCAAGGTGGTAAATCTTGCACGTTTATTTGTTTGATATTTCTTATGGCATGCTTTACTTTGCTTGATACTCAGTTTGTCTGCCATTTGTCTTCCGTCTGAATATCCTTTCTGACACTGCGACTCTGTATACACATTCAATGGACAAGGGAATATTAGTGTGTTAATGAGTCCATATTGTCTAAATGTATGAAGATGGTAGTTTTGTGCTTCTATATTAGGTAAGTGTATTGGATTATTTACTGATTATGATGATCTTAAAATCCCTCTTGAAAGATATAATTATCTTTTTAATGGTTCCAATAATCAAGCTTTTTTATGCTTCAAGAAACCCGTTCCAATAATCAAGCCTCTTGTTTAATGCATATACCATTTTTTTAATTTGAAATACTATCCAGTTCTCGCTCAATATCAGCTTTTAATTCTTTCCTGATTTGTTTTTAGTCCTACATAGTTAATATAGTTTTCACTTTGTTATCTCTAAGTATGGTATGCTCGTTTTAATTACCTGGATGCCATGTGTCTGTATCGATTATTTGAACCGAAAAATCACTTTAATAATTTTTGTAGTGCCAGAATGGTTTTTTTACTCCGAAACTAGGATATCTAGACCTTTTCAAGTCTTTTGATGAAAACTACAGAACCTAGATATTTATTATCCATTAGATCTCTACAATCTCCGCTCATTTCAATATTACGTACTGTTACTTTTGAATTGTATACATTATTAAGTATCTTCTTTTGCGTTGTCAAATTTTAAATTCTGGGTTACACCACATTTTCTGCAATGAGAAGTAATAATCTTACGCAGTTACTGATTACAAGTTTCTACATTCTCTGCTGTAAGCATGAAAAGTATTAATTCAAACAATTTGTTAATGGGTGTAAGACATGCCATCCATTCAGCATGGGTAAATTAACACATTTGAATGATTAATAAATCTGATCTGAATCGATATGAATCATAGGATTAACGCATTCGCTGTATCCTGAAATTAGTCACAAGCACTGGCTGTTAGAGGGCTTTTTTAAGTCTTGTAGAAGGTTGTTTTCTAGCTAAGGTGATTAAATTTCCTTTCCCTATTAAACTTCTTAAATAAGCCGAGGTGTTAAATATCTCAGCTGCAACTTAATAATGGATTTATATGCAAGCCTAGCCTCCTCTGGGTAATGAGAGGTCGAGGATTCAAGTCTGAGTAAAAGCATGCATGTGTGAGTGTTTATATATTTGTATTGACCATAACCAGAAAACGACTTTATAATGGATTCTTTATTACTCTGTCTCAACTCAAATGGCTTCCTACTCAGTGATAATGAAATCAGCATCTGGACTTGAGCTTACTATATGCTTCTATCTATTTGTAGATCTTCTTGATAGAGGTTGGAGGAGATCTGGCTGCTATCTTTACAAGCCTGAGATGGACAAGACCTGCTGCCCTCAGTATACTATTCGTTTAAAGGCTAGTGATTTTGTTCCTTCCAAAGAACAACAAAGAGTATCTAAACGAATGCAAAGGTATCTTTAAGGTGCTTCAGATGGTACATACTTTATTTTTGTCACATATATGCAATCCTTTCTGTTGAATAATATATGACCCAGGTTGTAGATTACGTTTTCCTTGTGATTAAAAAATCTTAGAAATGTAAACAATCTTTGATCTTTATCATGGAAGTTTCAAGGTGAAGTTCAGCAATGTACTGACCACAGTATTGCATTACCTGCAGATTCCTAGATGGCACATTAGAGGTGAAAGAATCACAAAAGAGCTTGGATAACCCAATTACTTCAAAGAACTTGAGCGGCCTTGTCCATAGCTCTACAATTGCTTCAGCAGTAGGGGAACCCTTAAGGTTAAACACTGAAGAGAAAAACAAAGATGTACAACTTTTAAGTTATTTGTCTGATCAGATAGTTTGTGCTGCACATGCATGCATTGAACATGGGGAGTTTCCTCGAGATATTCTGTTGCCAAAACCTTCTGTCAAAAAAGTTTCTTTAGGTAAGAAAAAGTTACTTATTGAAGAATCAGAAGATCTTCTATTCTCTAGCAACATTTCTTTCCAGATTAAAGCTGCTATGATGCGGAGGGATAGAAGGCATGACATTGAAGGAGTTGGAGGTTGCAAGGAAGAGAATGAACAGTTGACAGCGCCAGAGCTTACTGTGCAAGCAATTGCTGAAAAACTGGTGATCTGTATGAAAAAACTGTCTGATGCATCTGGTTTGTCAGCTAGAGCTTGCAATGGGCACATTAATTTCTATGCTACTACAAAACAAGGTTGTTCAGATGTAGCGGATATAGCTATGGTCCGGAAAGAGTCCCGAGGTGAAAGTAAAGATATAGGAGGTTCTATGAAGAAGGTATCTGGGGGTACACCGAGTAAAAAAAAGAAGCTTGAGATTATATTAAAAAGATCCAGTTTTGATCCTAAAGAATATGACTTGTACAGGAAATACCAGATTAATGTGCACAATGATGCACCGGATCATGTCTCAGAAAGTTCTTACAGGAGATTTCTGGTTGACTCTCCGTTAGTATATATTCCATCAAATGGTGACAACACTGTTCCTCGCTGTGGCTTTGGTTCTTTTCATCAGCAATATCTTGTTGATGGACGATTAGTTGCAGTAGGGGTTATTGATATCCTCCCTAAATGCTTATCGAGCAAATATCTCTTTTGGGATCCAGACTTCGCCTTTTTATCGTTGGGAAAGTACTCGGCTCTCCAAGAAATTGGTTGTGTCAGGGAGAATCAAGCCCATTGTCCGAGTCTGCAGTATTATTACATGGGTTACTATATCCATTCCTGTATCAAGATGAGATATAAAGCAGCTTATCGTCCATCAGAGCTTCTCTGCCCCCTTCGTTACCAGTATGTACTTTTTTTTTCACAATTTACTTAACTCAAAAGACCTGCAGTCATGAGAAAGGAATTTTGTATATTCTCTAATCTCTGTAATGGATATGTCTGTTAAAATAATGTTCATTAAAGTTTATGTAGGATACTAGAGGTAGGGATTCGGGAATGCTTCCCGGATTTATAGCTATAAATAGACTATTCCTGACCAAAGAATACACAAAATTTTAAATCAGTTTATTATTCGATCTAAGTAACAGTTGGATGAGACATTTCCTTATATTGGAGTGGAACCGTATCTTGGATTATAAGAAAGAAACTCATCTAGATTCGAAATTAATAACTATTACCATATTATACCTAATATATAACTACTACATTTATTTTAATTGTAGAATACATCTGATTGGTAATACTAATATCCATTTATCTAAATAATAATTTAAAAGTAATGAAGTAATTTATTTATCTCTCTCTGTGCCTCGGCCTCGGGAGTTCATATACTTTCATTGTGATGTGAAATTTGTTTCCTTGCAACAGAGTATCTTACTTGGTAACTGTCTTCCTGATATGTGTCATAGTTGCTATATTTCTGTTTACAAGTCCCCCACTGAGTGAGTAACTCTCTGATTTTTGTCAATAACTTCATCTTTCTCAGGTGGTTTCCTTATGAGGCTGCAAAGCCGTTGCTTGATAGGAAACGTTTTGTGATCTTATCTGATTTACACAATTTGCAAACAGTAGAATCATCAACTCCCAAGTTGAGTGCCAGTCAATTAGAGCCGCCGCATGATTATACCTTTCAAGAAGAATCCAACGATGTTCCTTTTGACGAGGATGAAGAAATGTCTGAAGTTGATTCTGAAGATTCTGATGATGAATCTGACCCAGAGACTAGTGTTTTGGCGTTACCTGAATTTGAAGATGCAAGTGTTGGCAATGTCAAAATTGGATTGAAAGGATCTCGTCTGAGATACAAGGTATGTGACTCTTCTTGGGTATGTTAGACCTCTGTTCTAACGCGGACACATAGGCTTTTTATCAGTGGTTGGTGCTTGTTACTCGCTAATTTGCATATTTTGAGACTTTTCTAGACCCATGTTGAATTTCTAGGCTGTTTTACTTGAGAAAAAAGAAAGATAGGAGAACAAAGTTATCGGCGTTGCAGGGTTTAGTATTCATTTGCTTTCTTCAAGTTTTTCAATAACTACAAGTTTATCTGGTTGGGTGGGAAATATTTGCAAAGAGATTGCTAATTCTTGGAAATTTAGTCAGCATGAATAGGGCATGCTAGCTTTTAAAACATATTAGCTCAAAAATAATCTGCCTTCTTCAATGAAATTTCCAGTCCTTTGCTCCTACCAGGTCACCAACCTTACCACTTGACTAAAGTCTATTTTCTTCATTGAATAGCGACCTACCTTACCACTTGACCGGTAAGGGAAATACTCTAAAGTAAAAATTCAAGAATTGATTGGATTTTTCACTTGTTCGTCAAGCTTTCGAGCAGCTCTTTGCTGCCTAATCCCCCAACCATGCTTAATAACTGAGAGCTGTCTAAGGACTGGACTCCCCCAAAAGGTTCTTCTCTCACGTAATTTCATCCCACCAGCACATTAGTTGCATGCTATGCTAGATGTACACACAAGCTTTTGTTGATATTTGCATAAATATGTACAACCTATATTTTATCAAATCAATATGTTTTCTCAATTGATTTCCGGTCAAAGAATCCATCTCTCCGAGACCTTTTTAAGCATATTGCATATACCTTATTTTGTATCTTTGGTTATTGAATGTAAAATTGTTACTCAGCTATACTTTGGAACTGTTAACATGGGTGTTCCTCTAAAAATGAATAATTGTACCTGTCTGGTGACATCTTCATGTTGATAAACTATATGCGGAACACCCACTTTCTGGCGCAATTCAGTTTTATGTCATCAAGTAGGGCTGCACATGGGCTGGGTCGGTTTCGACAATTTATTGACTCAACCTACATACAAGAAATAAATGATCATTCAAATTATTACAGGTAAATTAAAACAAGTATAAAGATATTTTATACCGTAAATGTAAAGTCAATGACAAACACAACTCTCGAAAAAATAAGTGGAAAGTTAAAGATATAGTCTTGATTAAAGAAACATAAATTCTTAATTTCACAGCCTATCAAAATTTATTTTTGCTCTGCATAAATATATGATAAGCATAAATATTATAACCAATCAAATTGGTTTAACATAATAGTTTTTGAAAGCACTTTGTTATGGTGCAACTCATTGTCCGCTTCATATTAACCGAGTTCAATTCAATTTAAAAAGTTTAGTCCAAAATTACGATCAAATTCAAAATATATTATTGTTATTACTTCATTTGTCTGCTGCCTAGTGCATAGTCAGTTATGGGAAAAAGTAAATGTATCAAGTTGTGTTCGAAATCAAAAAAGGGTTGGGTTGGGTTAGGGTTTTGAAAAGTTAAAATCCGAACCAATCCAATATAATCGGTCCAACGGAAATTTAACCCAACTAACCCATGGGTTTAGATGGTTCGATTTGGTCGGCCCAATTAAGGGTTGGGTTGGTTTGAACGGGTTCGTTAACCCATGAGCAGCCCTATCATCAAGTATGCTTTATTTTGATGCAGTATGTATTATAGGATACTAAGTCTTAATTTATGTCACCTGTTTTTGAAGGACATACAACAAGCTTTGGCCCCTAACCAGAGGAGTAACTTGGAGACGACGTTGCGCAAGTACAAGAAAGTTGTTGGTGAAAAACTTTCCCAGGATATGGTTTTGTCACTAGGGTGAGAGTGGCTGTTGCAAATTATATCAGCCTCAATAACAAGTGGCCTAGGGGATGCGAATTGATGTTGAGTGACCATTTCTCTCGCTATAATTATTCTTGATACGGTATCGGAATTGTGAACTTAAGTAGGTTCGGTAAAGTTCTGGAGTTTGCACCGTGAACGATGAGATGCCTTTCAAGGCAGAAATGTTTCTGCAATGAGTTAGGAACTTGAGTATTTTCTTGTTTTATGCATAATTGCATTTGCAAGCAGGTGCACTATACACTGCACATGGGAAGTATAATTATGAAGATTCAAAAATACCATAAAGAAAATACAATTAAGTTTTTTACCCATTTAATAGTTGGTATTATCCTTGTGCGAGTACAATGCTGCTACTATGGTAGTACAAGTTGAGGTGGAGGTAGCATAGTAATAAAAGTCTGGTACTGAAGTTCACATCCAATGCAACGTGATAAATTGTAAGAATCAAGTTCTGGGGAAATTTAGATGATGACCTTCAGATGAATAGAATTTTTTTTAAAAAATATGACTGATAGAACAAGCACAATCAGAAAACAACTATATCCCAAATGATCAATTGAAATACAATTATAAACTATTATTAAAACCCAAGAATTATAGGTTTTATAACTTGCATATTAATCTCTTAATTAATAATTAAATTATGTCTATCATATCATGAATAAGAATTATGACCCATCTCCCAATTCATCGCAATCCTATAAATACAATTAAAAGTTCATGACTCCCTTAATTGGGTTAAACCCTCAACGATAGATTAACAAAATAGATAATCACGCTATAATCAAACAAACATATATTACCAATAAATGCTACTGCATAATTCTCGAATTAGAAACTTATTTACTCATCATAAAGATAGAAAACAAACATATATTGATAAGTAACGTCATGGGTACAAGAGTTTAGAGTAAAAAAAAATATAACTTGAAGAATCATTTCAGAATTATATAGAATCCCTTCAATCCTTACTCAAAATCTCACACCAAGACTCTCTATCTCTCGTATACACGTTATATCCTAAAACCCTCTTAATTATGTTTATATATATGAATGGGCTATAAAAAATGTTTTAAAAGATATAGGAAAGTGTTACAAGCCCAATAATAAAAGTCTCAAAACTCAATTTCCCGTCAGAATTCAAGACCTTGAGATATAGATAAAGGCTTTGAGTTTTGTACTTTTACTCCTGTAAAGGCCTTGAGCGGTGAAGTAAAGGTCTTTAGATGCCCACTGTTTGTGTAAAGGCCTTGAGATGCAAGTCGAAGCATTGAGATCTCGAGAGAAGCTTTTTACATGTCTTTATTTTCTCTCCACCAAAACATCATTTCTTCGTGACTTCTCTTTCCACGATCATTCCTATCCATTAAACGCTACAATCATCAACAATAGCATAACTTAGCACCATTCAACTAAACAACTATAATAATATTACCTAAGGACAATTTCATCAAAAAATAAGGATAAATGAGACCCAATTTGACATAAAAATTAGATATGTTTAGCGTGTATCAAATACCCCCAACTTACCCTTTACTCGTCCTTAAGTAAACTAATATCATATACTATCTACTAGTACCACTTCCTTATGTGATCACAGTTGCATTTGGCGTATGCAACAAACCCTTTAAACCCCAAGGTAGCCACTCGTGAGGGCCCATAGTGAATGTACCCACAAAATCCAACCCATGAAATATGTAACTACATGAATGCACCTAAATGATCGACAAGACAAAAGATCTCAAATATAATAGTTTATGCCAAGTTAGATATTACCTTCAGAATATGCAACAAGTTTAGACACATCAAGTTCACACCACAATATCACCACATAGGGAACACAAGTACGTATGTGTATGTGTGTGCTTAGCTTAACAACATGCTCTCTACTGAACCAAGAATAAATACATACAAGTTTCAAGATGACAAGTCATGCGAGTTAATAGCCCCAAATTGAGAACTAGAATAGATCATAAACACTTCGTTACTTAGCACTAACCATTATTCAGGGTTAACAAAGGATTTATATGTCTCCTTTATTGATACAATACTACTATATAACAATATATGGTTTTTTTTATATATGCTCGGCCTAAGGTTAGGTGGCTTCTCAGTGCAAGTGAGTTACGACCGCCATAAGACTTCACAAGTTCGGTCTAAAGGTTGGGTGCCTCCTCAGTGTAAGTAATTTGCGACCGCCAAAAGACTTCACAAACCATACTGTACACGCATATTGTAGCGGCTGAAATTTTCGCAATGTATTTATATGAATAAAGTATAGTTCTTGTTTTGTTACGTAGATTTATGTGAATATAATAAAAAGATAAATGATTTTGTGGTTTATGTATAATTTTTGTGAAACAGTAATAGAGAACGGGTAAAGTCTCGTTCCAGTTTGATGAGTCAGCTAAGGGTTTGCTTAAGTTGTGATTGTTGGGCCGTCAAATAGAACGAAACTCGTTATTCACAGGATGAATTATATAAGAAGGATTAAGAATAATAAAAATTGAGGATTATCGTAAGTTGTGATAAATGTGAATACCTTTGTGTATTTCTGTGATTCGAGTTTATATTTGAAAAGTTATCTTATTAATGGATGTATCGAGCCTTCGGTACTCGCGTAATCAGTATTTAAAAAGGGAATTATGTGCTAAGGTGTATAGATACGAATTGTGGTGGCTAATATTATGTGATTATATGTTAATTGATGATTACGAGTATGAATCTGTGATCCGTGATTTTTAAATTTTTTTAAAAAGAATTTATTGGATTTAAATAAGGATTTAATGGTCCTAATATATTTTTATTAAATAATTGAAATATGATCAAGGTTGTGACATTTGGGACGTGTATATCTCGCAATGTTTCTTCAGTATATAATATCAACTTTAGTACCTTACTTTTTACATGGCTATAACTGTAGTTATTTTGATGCATTGATACGCTATATTATATAGGATAAACCTCGTATTATGCTGAATTTGATATATATGCTTAAAATATACAGGATGAAGATATTACGCCATCAAGTGCCGGTTCTGGACCCTTGAGAAAGATGTGTTCTACTACTCTATCACGGGAAGACAACAATTGGCCCTTTTTAAATTATATATTGCTTGGCAACAATGAGTGTTAAATTCATTTTTATAACGATAAAGTATCAAATTAGGACAAATTACTTTCTGAATTGATGTTTCACTCTTTCTATCTTGGCGAGATGCTTTGAAATTTTATAGGTCATCACCTGTGTCAGTTAGACCGTCCATCTGACTAATGCATGACCTATTCGTATATTTTAATCCTCAAGTATATGTTTTATATACCTCATCATTTTTGTTAAACTTTCCTGAGATTCTAGAGTAAACTACTCTGAAAAATAATGTATTGGTAGATGTTAAATGCCAAAGATCTAGGTTTTGTTGGCTATACATACAAGAATGTTGAAGCTGCAAAAGGTTTACGGCGTTCTGGTACTTGCTCTGACTCTTCTATTACAATCTGATCTTACTGCCTATGTGTGTTACTTGATCTATCTTCTCACGAGTATCCCATGTTTCTTATCTCAGACCCTACTTATGATGTTCTGAAATTCATAACATTTGGCAATTTTACAATTTATTTTAGAAATGATTACAGAAAATAAATTACTTATGTATACGTAACTTGCATACTTCGAGGCTCGAAACCTCCACTTCTTGTATGTACTAGGGAGGAGTACATCACCAGATCGTCAGTCTACTGATTCTATTTAGGTAAATAGATCTTCCAACTGTTATAGTTATCTTCTTTTGTAATTCAGATCACAGTACCTAATTCTGATATTCGTCTACTGATACAGTTTTCGTGTACTTTATTGACAGGCCCCGTGAGTTGTTTTCAAATTCTTAATCTACTTACATGGGTGCCTGGTTGCGGTAGGATTTATAAAAACTAAGAAGTAATTGTTTTTCATCAAGCAATAAAGGAATAGCAGATTGAACATTGTGTTGTATGATAACCTTCTGTATTTCAGCTACATGCATTTTATACCACAACTTTTGAAGGGACACCAACCCACAACAGACCAATATTATGCATAAATATTAAATTAAAATTCATTTAGTTAGAGAAGCATATTAAAGTTTAATAGTTGAATACAAAATAAAAGGGAGAGAGAGAGATGTGACCCCAACAGTTGGGGATGGGGTTTGCCAACGAGGATGGTGGAAAATTGGTAAACATGAATAATGCTTAGGCCAACTGCAAGAGTGGCTTAAGGTCTAAATTTGGACCGATTTCGGTCCAAATTTACCCAACAGTGGCTTAAATCTTGGTCCAAATTTGGAACGATGAATAGTGCCGGCCCTAAATTTAGGCCGACACTATTCATCGGTCCAAATTTGGACCGAGATTAAAATAATAGTTTTTAATGTATTTCTTTTAGTTTATTACATAAAATTTTGATTTTGGGTATTTATAAATGCAATTAACCGATATTAGGATATTATTTATTATTTATTTAAATAACAGTTTAAATTAAAAAATATTTAAACGTAATTACATAAATATCATTGCATTTCTTGAATTCAAATTACGAATACATTCAAACATTAAAATAAAGATTACAACACATAAAATTTAATTTGAAACACAACATAAATGAAAATGCGATGAGAACTATATTATTAATTTAGTCCGACAAATTAAATCGACTTCCTCCAAGATAGTCAAAATATTGCCCGTAACTATTTAGGTTGTTTTGAGATCCTTGACCTTCATCTTCTAAAAAATATATAAACGTAATTAAATAAATATCATTGCATTTCTTGAATTCAAATTACGAATACATTCAAACATTAAAATAAAGATTACAACACATAAAATTTAATTTGAAACACAACATAAATGAAAATGCGATGAGAACTATATTACTATTAATTTAGTCCGATAAATTAAATCTACTTCCTCCAAGATAGTCAAAATATTTCTTGTAACTATTTAGGTTGTTTTGAGATCCTTGACCTTCATCTTCAGATCCTCGACTTTGAGATCAAGAACGTTGATCTTCTAATCTTTTCAGCATGATTCTAGTCTGTTCACCACTAATTGCGCTTCGAAATGCACTAATTGAGCATTTGTGGAAAGAATATACTAATTCTGAGAATTAGTATTAGTTAACGATGTTTTATGATTTAATTAATATTTGTATTTTTCTTATTTGAATGTAATGTTTTATTAACGGTTTTATTATAAAAATTATAACTAAAGGTGTTTACTATTTTTCATATATATTTGAAGTTTAATTAGAATTCTACTATCATTTATTAACAATTTTAAAATAAAATAAGTAATTATTATTAATAATAATAATAAAATATAAAGATAATATCTTACATCATACAAAAATAATATATTTATTATTATAAGACCTTAAAATAATTAAATAAACATTTTAAGATTTGCACCGAAATTTAGATCAAACTGTTGGAGTTGGAGAGGGGTTCGGTCCAAATTTGGACCGAGCTTCGGTCCAAATTTGGACCAAAATCTTGGAATTGCTCTTAGGGATGAGGTTTACCAACGAGGATGGTGGTAAGTCTGAGCACTTTTTGCTCCAATTCCCGGATAACTGCATATTATTATTCTAAACACAATTACGCATCAATCATATAATTATAAGTTGACATAGAAAATGAAATTTGAATAATTATAAGTTGTAATGAAGGTTTGATTACCTTTGTTAGAAAATGGAAAGTTTGAGGCATATTTTATATATGTTCTTGATATGATTTCCGGAAACTAACACTTGGAGGTTGTTCCTTGACATGCGGACTTAAACTTTCATATTTGGATCTAAGATATTTTCTTAGTGGAATCCATGAATATATTGAGACAAAGTTGCTTGTTTGAAATGAGTTATGGGGATTTTGTCCCACATTGGTATTGTAAAAGAAAGATATTGAGTTTATATAGCATCTTGTGTTAGTTTTGTTTACAACTACTAGCATAAGTGGAATGCTTGTGTGGCCTAGTGCTAGTGGGAACTCTTATATTTTTCTTTTCAATTACAAGTTTAATTATTTATATTGATTATTTAATTATTAATATAAAATATATTGAGTAAGGATTATTTTAATCATACTCTGAATATATTTTGTAATATTAATATTAATTAATCAGGATATAATATAAATAATAAGGAAAATACATTTTGTTTACTTTTTTCTGTTTTGTTTCTTGGTGTACCACATCGAGTAAAATAGAAGAAGAGCAACTTGAGATGCCTATATATTGAGAGGTATACTTGAGATTAAAATGACACAAGTCTCGGTGCCTACCTCGCAAACATATATGAGTTGCATAGGTTTTTTGGGCAAACTGAGGTGCGAGTCGTCGTTGATCATTGTTGGTTATGTGGCCAGATTGATCTGTTGCTGTTTTATCCTGGAAGCGATATTGCTGCATTCCATCACAGCTTAAGTGGGGGGCAATAATCTCTTCAAGAACAGTCAAGTCCTCTTGAAGGGTTTGGCGATTCAGCTGTAGTGTTCTTCTTCTTATCAGAATTTGGAAAGCGATAAGGGATAAGTTTTCTTTACTTTTTTTGTCAATTACAGTCTTTATAGTTTGTTATTGCCTTCGTGTTTTATATCGTTAGTTGGTTATTTGCAATGTTCTTGTTATTATATATATAACTGCCCATTGTTGCTGTGTAGTTAGAATTATACCCAACAATCTTGAAGAGATTATAGTTATATATAGTTAATTAGCAAGATGGTTAACGAAACTGCCGATGTTCCTAAAATTGTTGAGACTGGTTCTGTTTCTGGTAATACTACTACCATTGACTGGACCACGTATCGTTTCCCCAGCCAATTGATTTATCGGGTATGCCTAATAAATTTAGTGGTAGAGCTTCTTTTTCTCTTTGAAAAAGATGAAGCTCTAGTTAACGGTTAAGGGTCTATTGTTAGTGGTACAGTATGATCCTCCTGGGTTGGATCAAGAGAAAGCTGAATCTGTTAAGGTTTATGCTTTATGGGTTGAGAAGGATGGGGTGGCTAGGGCAGCCAATTTTGGCATCCTTGGAGAACACCTTGTTCGATGTTTATTCATCAGATGCCTATACTGCTAAAGTTTTATGGGATAAGCTGGACCAAACCCATAATACTGATTCTCAAGGATTTGAGAAGTATTCTGTGGCTAGGTTTCTTGATTTTAAGCTGGTGGATGGAAAATCCATGACTGAACAGGTTCATGAGTTTGAGATGTTAGTTCATGATTTGGGTGAGTCCGGTATGGTCTTACTTGAGAAGTTTCGAGTGATGTCTGTGATTGAAAAGCTCCCTAAGTCTTAGGAAGAGTTTGCTCTCTCCCTGAAAAGACAGAAATGAGAGATCACATGGACTAACTTGATGTTGGACATCTCAGTACGGGAGCAGCACAAGTCCAAATAGGGACATGTGTTGCCTGTGGAACATGGGAGCTCGAAGGTGAATGTAGTGACTGTAGGACAGAAAAGAAAGGTAGTCACTAAGAAGGCTAACACTAAACTTGACAAGAACAAGGATAAGAAACCAAAGACGAACAAACCATGTTGGTCTTGTGGACAGGTTGGTCATTGGAGCAAGGACTGTCCAAGTAAGAAAGCTAAGAAAGATGGAGTGGTAGCTCAAGCAAATACTGTGCTTGGACTTGGAACCACGAATGGGCCAGTAGCTAACATGGTCATTGGTGAGGTTGTTGCCTTTGGAACCGATGACGGGTATGTTACTTATAACCTTTGTTAGGTCACACTTTCACTGTAGAGGGGGTGAATACAGTGTTTATTACAATCAAATCAAACTTCAAGAACTTATGTAACAGAAAACAAACTTTATTGAAATAATAAACTCTGTTACAATCTGGAACTGTTATCTCTCAGTGATGAACAAAATATCACGAGAGCTGCTAGGGTTACAGTAAATAATATTCTCGATAATGATAACACTTATAGTGTAAACCCTATGTCTGTGTTTATATACTACACAGTTACAAGATAATCGCTAATTGATATGGAATATAATTCTGCTTCCTAATATATATCAATCAGATATCTTCTATTCCAAGTATTCCATTCTTCACGGAATTCCTTCTTCATGCATATCTCTTCTTATGTTTATCTTGATCTTCTTAACTTCAATCAGCTACTGTCCTTATCTGATCGTCCTTCAGCACTTAAGTTCTGATATCTATCTCCTGATGCTTATCTCCTGATAACATAAGTACTGATATCCCTTAAGTTCTGACGTCCAGTATAAGTACTGATCAGTTAAGTACTGATTTGTTCTGTTCAAATAAGATCTAAAATCTAAACATAAAACATATTAGCCATGACATTATCAAATATATCTAACAATCTCCCCCAACTTGTAAATTAACAAAATATACAAGTTTAACAGATATTTGATGATGTCAAAAAAATTAAGTACAAATGCATGAGAAATAGACAAGATAACTACAACTTACAGTCCTTAAAGCTTTTACCAATTCAACTTCTGATAACAACTTTGGTCTGTATACACATCAGAATTTAAGTAGTTGTAGATCTTTGACTTGGCTTCATCATTTTCTGATCTCTCTGATGTCAGGAGTTGTTCTGAGATAATTCTTCAACAAACATTTCTCAGCATATCTGAGTTCATCAATCATTCTCCGTTTGACATCTTTAAGCTCTGCAGTATCTTCACCAGTTTGAAATATTGCAGCTCTGAGATCATTAATCTTTGCTTTTCTCAACTCCCGATCTAGTCTTATGACATAAGCTTTGTTAGACTCTAGATTGAATTCAAGCCCCTTAATACCAAGATATGTTCTGATCTGTGCAGTATTAGGCTTCATATCAACAATATCACCATTGTGATTTCTGTACTTTGGAACATATCTGCTGTCAGACTTAACAGAATAAAGCCTTTTCTGTCTCTGAATCTGTTCTTTCAAATAATTTGCAGCAGTCCCTGTCAATCTGTCATCCACTTGAAGTAAGAATAATACATGCTCCAATTCTTCAAAATACTTCAACGGAATGGCATTTTGTCTTATATGATAAACCCTACCATCTGTCATGAAATACAACAAGATGTGTTCCTTCAAGTAGGTATGGTAAACCATTTGTACAGATTCTAGTTGATTCAATCTCTCAGGAGTTGCTCCAATACCTGGTTCACTCAAGGAAGTTGGATCATCGGTAGTGTTGTGTACTCTTCTTTCATCAGCACTTCCCAATCCAGTTTTATCTCTAGCTTCCTTTCCAGTAACTACTCTTGCTTCAAAACCACTTGGAGTAGTCTTCAAAGATTGAGTCTGTTTTGCTTTAGTGAATCCTGGTAGGAGTGTTTTAGATTTATTTTCTGATATCAAGTTAACTTGAGCACTGTCAGAGGTTACTTGCTTCTTCTGAATATCAGAACTTACAATTTCTTGACTCTGAACAACTTGAGCCATGTCAGAGGTTGTTTTAAGAACTTTTCTTGAAGTCAGAGCAAGATCATCTTTTCCATCAGTAATTTCTTCTTCCTCAGGAGGTACATAAGGCTTGATAGGTTCACCAACCTTTTCTTTACCCTTGGATCTTGGATCTATCTGTGGTTGTGATCTAGCCAAAGTTTCTTCAGTATGTATCCTTTCTTTGATCACAATGCCTTTAGGTTTTGGAAGTAACTTTTTACCAGAAGCTTCAGATTTAGATGTGACTTTCTCTGATTTAAGTCTGGCTTCTTCTTCCTTTAAACTTTCCAAGTCCATCCCTGGATTTTCTTGAAGAAATAACTGTCTTGACATTTCCTCATCAAGATCTAGAAGTTCATCAGAACTTATCCTTTTACCAGCAGCAGAACTTATTCTTTTCCCAGTATCAGAACTTGTTCTGTGACTAGCTTGTCTTGATGTAAACCTTCTACCTTGACTATGACCACTACCCATTCCAGAGTTTCCTTGGTCATCTTTTCCATCATCCTTTCCTTGCAGTGACTTGTTGGTTTTGCATTTGGACTTAATTACCTTCTCCCCCTTTTTGGCATCAGCAGGTAATAAAAGAGAGATAAGTAGTTCCACTGAGGTCTGGATTTCAGTAAGTTGCGATTGCTGAGAAGCTTGATTTGTCAGAATTTGATCAATCTGAGCTTGTTGCTTCTCTTGAGTTTTCTCAATATAAGCAACCCTGTCAATGGTAGGTTGGAAGAACTTTTTCTTATCAATTTTCCAAACTTGTTCCTGTTTGATAAAGTTCTCCTAATCTTGTGTAGCTCTGCATGAGTGTTGGAATGAAGACCTTGTAGATGTTTAGTACTCAATGCAGTGACTCTAAGCTGGGTTTTAAAATCATCAGAATGTAACATTTCATCAGCTTTAGTCAAGTGCTTAGCAAGATGTAAAGCATTTGGAACACATGAAACTGAGTTCCATTCCTTAGTCCACTCCTGACCTGCAGGAGTTTCACTCCAAGGTACTGGTGCATCCCTGATAACAAACTCCTTTACCAGTTCAGACTTAGGAAGAGTCAGTGGAGGAGTATGTCCTGAAGGACCTGCTTCATCAGCATCTACAGTTGTAGCAGCCTCACCAGTATCTCCAACATTTGCAGCATCAGAACTTAGAGAATCAGTATCTTCTGATAAGACAACTGTGTGAGTAGCAATGGAGGCTTCAACATCCTCTAATTGCTGATCTGATACTAAGTTCTGATCAACAGCCATATCCTGATGCTCACCTAAAATCTGATCATCAGCATCTTGATGCAGAGAAGGTGTTAGTGATAACTCAGGAGTTTGAACAGCATCAGTAACAGGTGTTGTGGAAGGATTATTTGCTGTTGGAGCTTCTAAGAAAAGTATTTCAGGCACAACCAAGTTCTGAATATCAATTTCAGCACTTGTGCCTGGATCAACAAGAGACATAGAAGGTGAATTAGCCTTGTCAGATACAGGTTCCTGAGATGGAGTTGATGGAGAAGAAGTGACTGGAGCAAATTCCTTGTCTTGTGAGATCAGAGATTCCTGATCCCCTTCCTTAGCTGCTTCCTCCTCATCATCTGAAACTGGCCTTTGTGCCCTCTGTTTCTTGTACTTCCTTGTTGATTTGGATTCCTTGGGAGTTTCAGGAACCGTCATACGTCTAAGCCTCTTGAGAAGCCTAGAACCCCCAATTGCAGAATCCTTCTGAGAAGTTGCCTTCTCAGCTTCATTTACCACAGGTTCTGAAGAGGGAATCTGATCCTCAGAATCTGATTCATCTCTCAAAGTAATGCTTCTCCTCTTTTGAGGTGTTTGAGGAACAGTCTTTGTTCTCTTTGGCTTAGAGGATGTAGGCTTCACAGTAGGTGCTGAAGAAGAAGGTTGAGCAGTCTGTGAAGTGGAGAGATAGGATTTGAGATAAGTTCTGAGGGTAGGTTGAGTAGAATGAGAGGTAGGTACTGAGGTTGATGGATTTTGGTTATGGTGAGTTGGTTGAACATTTGAGTAAACAGATTTGTAAGTAGCAGGATCAGCATTTACCAGAATCTGTTTCACAGACTGAGGAATCTGTAATTGTCTCACCATTGATTTCTTTGTGTCAGCATTTATCAGGTCGTTAAAGTATCTTTTTGCAACCTTAAAAGGTGGGGTTTGAGTGCTGACTAACTGGGGTTCAGCAGTACAATACGTATAAATAAGTTGACAGAATCTAGCAAAATAAACAACATCTCGATCCTCTGTCATCCTATCCCCAATAAAACCAATTATTCCAGTTGCAAAATCAAAATGAGTTTGATGGATAATAGCATACCCGATGTGCTGACTCAGAATTGGGATGGCATCAAAATTTGAACACTTGTTGCCAAAAGCCTTGGTGATGCAATCGAAGAAGAAACTCCATTCTCTTCTGATATTAGCCCGTTTCAACTGTCCAAGTTTCGTCAGACTCTTTTCATATCCCAAATCAGTCATTAACCCCCGAAGTTCTGATTCCTCTGGTATAGAGAAGGTACAATCTTCTGGAAGATGTAATGCTCTTCGTACTGTACCAGGAGTGACTACATAGGATGAATCACCCACTTGGAAGATAATACTGGGAGTTCCTCGTTTACCACCATCATCAAAAACTCCAGTCCTCCAGAACCGCAGAACTTGTTGACTTGAAAATAATTCAGGCTGAGTTAAGGCGTACCCAACCTCACTATGTGCAAGAAGATCTTGCACAAAATGCAATTCAGATGGAGCTTCAGCATGATCAAGAATTGCAGCATAGTTGTTTGGAACAAACTTTGCTCCATCAATGATTAAATCCTTTGGTGCCATGTGAAAAAATATTGAAATTCAAGTATGCCTGTTAGGTGTTTGAGATAATGTCTGTATGAAAAACCAACGTGAGAAAGAATGAGAAAGAGAGTAAAAGTAAGAAGAGAGATAAAGTATAAAGAAAATAAAAGATTAAAGAAATCTTCTCTCTGTTGTTCTTATACTCTGAAAAAAAATGTTACCGTTGGACACCTGTCAGACATGCAGTAATAACGGATAGTTACTGGGCTCGAGAAAACAGGAATGATTACTTACCCAGTTGCCTTGTTTCAAGGAAAAACCATTTCATTTATCAAGAGACACAGTTTTAATTCAAAATTTAAACCGTTAGCACTGATTGAATTATTTTTCACTGCAACATTAATATTCTGAAAATGAATCATGTGAAAAATGACCGAGATAATTTCGATGAATAAGTGCTGACAAAGAATCAGAACTTAAATAAAGACAAAATTTAAATGGTCATCAGAATATCAAGCAGGATTTAACAACACAAGATAAAATAACTCAGAGACAAAATCTTGAAGTAAAAACAGTTTTCATTAATATATCAAGTCAATACATATATGAAATAGAAATTACATCAATACAAGATTTTCCCTAAGCTTCTAATCCTAACGTCAACAGCTTTAGTCCTAGCTAAGAAGCCTGACAAAGCTGAGGATGAAGAAGAACAGGAAGAAGACGAGATTAAGTCATCTTCCTCTTCCTATCTTCGACAAACAAGATAGCGAGTCGAATGATTCGCTCTTGCTGACGGATACGACGAAGGTGAAGGTCTCTTCGAACGGCCACCAGATCACGTTTGATAACCTCTGGAAATTGAATCCAGAGATTGTGAGGGATGTTGGTGATAGGGTAGGGAGTTGGAATTCCATTCAAAAAGACATGCACAGTCTCATCACCGTAATTGTAGAACCAGCCAAATTCAGCCATTTGTGATAGTAAATGAAAAACAAGACTGAATTTGTGATACAAGTGTGATGAGAAGACTAATGTGAAGTGGCTGTGTATATAGGCAAGAGAATGCCAAGAGACGCAAAGATATTTAATGCTGACAGGTAGAATTAATTCTACCTCGTCTCCCTAGACTTTGAAAAAGAATAACAGTCATTGGAAAGAGGAATCATGGTCTAGACCGCACAAGACACAAGAAACAGTGGACTGTTCAAGTACAAAACCATTAATCCTAATCATAGTGACTATTAATCTTCCACTTCAACATATGCGAGTACAAACTGAGACTGTTATTAAATTTCATTCAAAGATAAGCCAAGTAAAGGATTAGACTGAGAAATCAGAACTTAGACCTATACCAGAACGTAACAGTCATCAGAACATAAGTTCTTAACTCGAAAAAGGAATGCTCATCTTAGTAAATACTCATACAAGTTCTTAGTTATGAACGTCAGAACTTAATCATCAGAACGTGTAACTAGAACTTGTCCTCAGAATTTGTGCAAAAATGACACAATGACTGTTTATCTAAAATAACATAGACCACCACAGAAATTTTCATCATTCAGATGGAGTGATTAGTGTGTGCATTAAGCTAAATAACAGACAAAGAGTAAAGTCTGATCTACTTCAGTACATCTTAGAAATAAGTCATAATGAAAATTTTGCTAAAGAGCTGTCATTATCCTGAAACCTACTGATAAATGAGTTCATGCATGAGTCCACCTCAACTGTTTTTGTGCTAATTTTATGCATCTTTAAAATTCTCTTTTACAGTGGCTTCTCAGTATAAGTGAGTCACGACTGCTTATCAGAATTTATGCTATTATCAGAGTATTTCTCCAGTAATCATAGAGTGTGAAAAGTCACCAAGAAAATATTTTGCTTTTCTAATGCATATTTACTTAATACCAGCAATGCACTTGGGTCGTCCCTTTCACATTTTTACTCTAGATCTCAAAGGAGTACCTGATTTTTTTTTTTTGATTCTTGTTCTTCTTCTTTTGATAAGTGAGGTTTATCAGCACTTAGTACATTCAGCAGTTTTACTAGAATCAGAACTTAAACAGATGAGTAGCATTATTCTAATTTGGGACTTAGTAATAAGATGAATAAAGTAAACTAAACTAAGCTCAAGTATCAGAATTTGCTTGTGTCATAAGATTTCCACAGAAATAATTACTTCTTTCATGGGATCATTTGTTTATTTAAGATTACTAGATCAGTATCTAGCACAGTTATCCTCATAGGATTGAATAGTTACTGAAACAGACATATCACTTATCAGAGTTTAGAAACATATATCAGACAACAGTCAGTACTTAAAGACATTTATCAATTAAAGCACAGAATATACAAAGAGATTAATTCTGTAAATACTGATCATAAAGTCTGATAACATAGAACAAGTTTAAGCAGATTTAGAGAAAGAACCTGAAATCATTCCAAGTTCATTTACCAATTTTGAAAAGGTAGCTTCACACAGTGGTTTTGTGAAGATATCTGCTACTTGTTGATCTGTGGGAACAAAATGCAATTCCACTGTACCTTCATCCACATGTTCCCTGATGAAATGGTACCTGATGCTGATGTGCTTTGTCATAGAGTGTTGAACTGGATTACCTGTCATAGCAATAGCACTTTGATTATCACAGTAAATAGGGATTTTGAAATATGTTAACCCATAATCCAGTAACTGATTCTTCATCCAGAGAATCTGTGCACAGCAGCTTCCTGCAGCAATATACTCTGCTTCTGCAGTTGATGTGGAAATTGACTTTTGTTTCTTGCTATACCAAGAAACCAACCTGCCTCCAAGAAACTGGCAGCTACCACTTGTGCTTTTCCTGTCAATTTTGCAACCTGCAAAATCTGCATCTGAGTAACCTATTAATTTAAAATCTGATTCTCTAGGATACCATAATCCTAGATCAGCTGTTCCTTTAAGATACTTAAAGATTCTTTTTACAGCTGTTAAGTGAGGTTCTCTTGGATCTGCTTGAAATCTTGCACAAAGACAGGTAGCAAACATGATATCTGGTCTACTAGCAGTTAGATAGAGAAGTGAGCCAATCATACCTCTGTAATCAGTAATATCTACTGAATTACCAGTATCCTTATCCAGTTTTGTTGCAGTGGCCATGGGAGTGGATGCACTTGAACAGTCTTGCATTCCAAATTTCTTCAGCAAGTTTCTGGTGTACTTAGATTGACAAATAAAAGTTCCTTCTTCACTCTGTTTGACTTGAAGGCCCAGAAAATAACTAAGTTCTCCCATCATACTCATCTGATATCTTGACTGCATTAGGTTGGCAAACTTTTTGCAAAGTTTGTCATTTGGAGACCCAAAAATAATATCATCAACATAAATCTGGATCAAAAGTAAGTCCTTGCCATGGTTGAGATAGAACAGTGTTTTGTCAATAGTTCCTCTGTTGAATCCACTTTCCAGAAGAAACTGAGCTAAAGTCTCATACCATGCTCTAGGAGCTTGCTTAAGTCCATAAAGTGCTTTATCAAGCCTGTAGACATAATCTGGATGTTTGGAATCTACAAAGCCTGGAGGTTGTTCAACATATACTTCCTCTTCCAATTCTCCATTGAGAAAAGCACTTTTCACATCCATTTGAAAGACAGTAAACTTTTTGTGAGCAGCATAAGCCATGAATATCCTTATGGCTTCTAACCTAGCAACTGGAGCAAATGTTTCATCATAGTCAATTCCCTCCTGTTGAGAATATCCTTTTGCAACCAGCCTTGCCTTGTTCCTTACAATTATGCCATCACTGTCAGTTTTGTTTCTGAATACCCACTTTGTACCAACAACCGATCTATTCTTGGGTCTTGGCACTAAGGTCCAGACTTTGTTTCTTTCAAATTCATTCAACTCTTCCTGCATTGCTTGCACCCAATCAGCATCTTGAAGAGCTTCTTCCACTTTCTTTGGCTCAGACTGAGAGAGAAAAGAATTGTAAAGACATTCATTCGAAGTACCTGTTCTAGTTCTGACACCTGCCTCAGGATTTCCAATTATCAAATCAGGTGTATGTGATTTTGTCCACTTCCTTGCAGATGGAAGATTTTCTCTAGAACTGGATGCTCCCCCATGATTCATGCTGTCTTCGGTTTCATTTTCTGATGCTCCCCCTGAAACTATGCTCTCTGAGTTGGATCCTTCAGCATTTAGATTTTCAGTACTGTCAGTACTTGGCTTATCAGAACTTGACGAATCAGAATTTGAAGAGCCAGATGTATGTTCTGATGCTTCTTGAGATGTGATAATATCTTGAGTATGCTCCCCCTGCATTGGTGCATCTTCCTTTGACGTAGTCACCACAGTTTCAATAACATCAGAGTTTAATCCATCAGAATTTACAGTATCAGGACTTAGACTGTCAGGACTTGAGGTATCAGAATATGAATCTTCATTTTCAAATCTCAGCTGATCATGATCAATGCAATCTTCAAGTCCAGTGATCTTCTTGTCATCAAAAGAGACATTGATAGATTCCATGACCACTTTTGTTCTCAAATTATAGACTCTGAAGGCTTTTGTAGAAAGTGGATATCCAACAAAGATTCCCTCATCAGCTTTTAGATCAAACTTGGATAGCTGTTCAGGATGAGTCTTGAGAACAAAACACTTACATCCAAATACATGAAAGTATTTGAGATTTGGCTTCTTGTTCTTCACCATCTCATATGGTGTTTTTCCATGCTTGTTAATGAGTGTTGCATTTTGAGTAAAACAAGCAGTCTGCACAGCTTCAGCCCAGAAATAGGTTGGAAGCTTTGCTTCTTCAAGCATTGTTCGTGCAGCTTCAATGAGAGTTCTATTCTTCCTTTCAACAACTCCATTTTGCTGTGGAGTTCCAGGAGCAGAAAATTCCTGCTTTATTCCATGATTTTTGCAGAACTCTTCCATTATCAGATTCTTGAATTCAGTGCCATTATCACTCCTTAAAATTTTCACAGAATCTTTGATCAATTTATCCAGATGTTTGACATGATCAATCAGGATAGATGCAGTTTCACTTTTTGTGTGCAAGAAATACACCCATGTGTATCTGGTGAACTCATCTACTATGACCAACGCATATTTCTTCTTTGCAATAGACATGACATTCACTGGACCAAATAGATCAACATGAAGTAGATAATAAGGCTCAAGAATTGATGATTCAGTCTTGCTCTTGAACGAAGATTTTCTTTGTTTAGCCTTCTGACATGAGTCACAAAGACCATCAGGAACAAACACTGATTTTGGCAGTCCTCTCACAAGATCTTTCTTGATCAGTTCATTTATCTTGTTGAAGTTTAAATGAGAGAGTTTCTTGTGCCAATTCCAGCTTTCTTCAGTTGAGGCTCTACTTACTAAACAGATTGCAGAACCATCAGAACTTGTTGAAAGCTTAGCTTCATAAATGTTACCACGCCTGAATCCCTTCAGAACAATTTTTTCTTTAGATTTACTAACTATTTCACAATGTTCTGCAAAGAAATCAACATGATAACCTCTGTCACAGATTTGACTTATACTCAGTAAGTTGTGTTTAAGTCCTGAGACCAGAGCTACATCTTTAATGATGACATTCCCAAGATTGATATTGCCATATCCCAAAGTTTTTCCAATGTTGCCATCTCCATAAGAAACACTTGGGCCAGCTTTCTCCACAAAGTCTGATAGCAGGGCCTTATTTCCAGTCATATGTCCTGAACATCCACTGTCCAGAACTAAAATATTTTTCCTGTTGCCCTGCAATCAAAAAGACCACTAATTATTAGTTTTAAGGACCCAGACTTGCTTGGATCCTTTGGCCTTTTTAGGTTTGTTAACATTTGCAGCGGATTTAGCATCAGATTTTATGTTAACAGTTTTCTTATCAGAACTTATACTACCAGACTTTGAATCAGAACTTACACTAGAAGGAACAACAGAAACTTTCTTTAAAGAAGGTTTTATTTGATAATAATCATAGTACAAACTATGATATTCCTTACAAGTATAAATGGAATGCCATAAACTACCACAATGAAAACAAGGATTTTGTGATTTGTATCTAACAGACTGACTCTTAACTCCTGATTTTGTAGATAAGGAGTTAATATTCTTATTCTTCCTGCAAAAAGAAGCCAGATGGTTAGAACTTCCACAGTTATGACACGCTTTCCTAGGAGCATCAGGAACAGATTTATAGTTATTGATTTTATTCACACCTTCCTTTCCATTCCTGTTTTTCCTAGGTGATTTTACCTTGTTTGCATTCTTAACATCTTTCAGCTTATGCTTAAGCTGCTTCTTCGTCATTAAGCCTATGTTAACTTCAGCTGTCTTTTCCTGTTTTAGTTTGTCAGAAGCTAATTCCTTTTTAACTTCTGATTTCTCATTTTCAGATTTTTCAGTTACAAACTTAATAGGTTTTAACTTCAGGTTTTGCTTATCAACAGGCTTAATTTCTACAGTTCCTTTTTCATTTTTATTTTCTCCATAACCTAAGCCCTCTTTCCAGTTTCCACTGCTTAGCAAATTTTGAGTTGTTTTGCCAGAGTTAGTCCAAGTTCTGATAATCTCTCTCTCCTTTTCTAACTCAGTTTTTAGAGATTCATTCATTTTTAGCACTTCATCCCTAACATAAAAAGCATCATCTCTATCCTTCTGAGTTTGATGGAACATGACTAACTCTTTTTCTAAGAAATCATTTCTTTTCCTAAAAGCAAGATTTTCAGAAGTTAATCTTTCACATGTTAAAGTTTGATCTCTATAACTAACAAACATGGTTTTAAGATATCTTCTCAACTCATTAATGTCATCAGTATGAAAAGCATAAGTAGTCTGAGGTACCTTTGTTTCAGCAGCTTCAGAACTGCTCTCAGAACTTGATTTATCAGCATTTGCCATCAATGCATAGTTCTCCTCACTTTCAGAGTCTGAGGTGTCTGTCCAGCTTTTCTGCTTTGTGACAAGAGCTTTGCCTTTGTCACTCTTGGTCTTCTTGCAATCAGGAGATATGTGGCCTTTCTCACCACAATTATAACATTTAACATTAGCGTAATCTCCTCTGTCAGACTTTCCTTCTCTTCCTTCAGATCTTCTGAAATTTTTCTTATCAGAACTTATGCCTTTCCTGGAAAACTTCTTTCCCTTCCTGAACTTCCTGTATGCAATCTTTGTGATTCCTTTCACCATAAGAGCACACAGCTTCATCATCTCCTCATCAGCATCAGTTTCAGGCAAGCTTTCAGAATCTGAGTCATCATCACTCTCAGAACTTGATGACTCAGTATCAGACTTTATGATAAGAGCTTTACCCTTGTCTTTCTTTGAGGAAGGTGGTTTGGGGGATTCCTCTTCAGCCTTGAGAGCAACTGTCCTTGACTTTCCTCCTTTCCTCTTGCTTCTTTGTTCCATCTCAAGTTCATGAGTCTTGAGCATTCCATAGATTTCATCAAGAGTTGTTTCATCAAGATTGTAGTTGTCTCTTATTGTTGTTGCCTTCAAATCCCAACATTCAGGAAGAGCTAACAGGAATTTAAGGTTTGTATCTTCAAGATCATACTCCTTATTAACCAACGACAAGTCATTCAAGAGTTTGACAAATCTATCATATACATCAGTCAATGACTCATTAGTCCTAGAGTCAAAGTGTTCATACTCTTGAGTGAGTATTGTCTTCCTGTTCTTCTTTAACTGTTTCAGTTCCTTGACACCTTGTCTCCAGTGCATCCCATATCTCCTTAGCAGTCTTGCAGTTGATTACCCTGTTTGACATTACATTATCAATGGCACTATGCAATAAGTGTCGTACCTTGGCATCCTTAGCAATAGATGCTATATCTTCAGCAGTGTAATCACTCTTTTCCTTTGGTACGGTCATTGCTGCTTCACCTGCAACTACAACAGCGAGCTTGGTAGGTTTGTGAGGCCCTTCCTTGATTCTATCAAGGTATTCTGGATCTGTTGCTTCCAGAAACATGGTCATCCTTACCTTCCATATGGGATATTCAGATGGTCTCA
The DNA here is from genome assembly GCF_009905375.1 of Apium graveolens. NCBI lineage: Eukaryota > Viridiplantae > Streptophyta > Magnoliopsida > Apiales > Apiaceae > Apium > Apium graveolens. The sequence continues at coordinate 19,030,814 of NC_133654.1, read as the reverse complement.
ATATGGGAACTCTGATAGTCTCATATCGATTCTGAGTTGATGTCTTTGATGATTCCTCAGTTTTGGTAGGCTTAGTTGGAGTTTCTGGGTCAGACATGATTGTGTTTGGATCTTTAACTGTATGTGTGTTAACAGAAGGCTCTGATACCACTTGTTAGGTCACACTTTCACTGTAGAGGGGGTGAATACAGTGTTTATTACAATCAAATCAAACTTCAAGAACTTATGTAACAGAAAACAAACTTTATTGAAACAATAAACTCTGTTACAATCTGGAACTGTTATCTCTCAGTGATGAACAAAATATCACGAGAGCTGCTAGGGTTATATTAAATAATATTCTCGATTATGATAACACTTATAGTGTAAACCCTATGTCTGTGTTTATATACTACACAGTTACAAGATAATCGCTAATTGATATGGAATATAATTCTGCTTCCTAAAATATATCAATCAGATATCTTCTATTCCAAGTATTCCATTCTTCACGGAATTCCTTCTTCATGCATATCTCTTCTTATGTTTATCTTGATCTTCTTAACTTCAATCAGCTACTGTCCTTATCTGATCGTCCTTCAGCACTTAAGTTCTGATATCTATCTCCTGATGCTTATCTCCTGATAACATAAGTACTGATATCCCTTAAGTTCTGACGTCCAGTATAAGTACTGATCAGTTAAGTACTGATTTGTTCTGTTCAAATAAGATCTGAAATCTAAACATAAAACATATTAGCCATGACATTATCAAATATATCTAACAACCTTGTACTACTTTCCACTTATCTGTCACATGAGTGGTTGATTCATACTGGAGCTAATTTACATATTTGTGCTGATATTAGCTTGTTTGTATCTTATCAACAGAGTCATGGAGTGACAGTGACGATCGGGAATGCTAGTGCTACACAAGTGCTTGGAATAGGAAACGTGGACCTGAAGTTTGCTTCTGGGTGGATTCTATCTCTCACTAGAGTGTATCATGTTCCCTCTATTCGTAGAAATATTATAAGTGGAAGTTGTTTAGTTAAAAACGGCTTTGAACTTTCTTTGAAGTGTAATAAAGTAGTTATTACTCATACTGGTACATTCTTTGGCAAGGGTTACTTGTCTGATGGTTTGTTTTTAATAAATGTTGAACCCGTTTTGGGTGGTTTTATTAATGATAGTGTTGCACCTTCTGTTAATTGTGTAGAATCATCTGATTTGTGGCACTTAAGACTTGGTCATTTAAATCTTGGTACTCTAAAGAATATGTTGAATTTAGAGTTGATTCCAAAGTACGCCATTGATAAGAAATCTAAGTGTCAAGTATGTGTAACTGCTAAACAAACAAGGAAACCTTTTCATAATGTTGTTAGGGATTCAGACTTGTTAGATTTAGTGCACTCAGACATATGTGAATTTGGTGGTGTGTTGACCAAGGATCACTATAGATATTTCATTACCTTTATAGATGATTGTAGTAGATATTGTTATGTTTATTTGCTTAAACATAAGAATGAAACACTAGATGTATTCATTATGTATAAAAATGAAGCTGAAATACAAATTGGCAAAGTACTTAAACATTTGAGGTCTGATAGAGGTGGTGAGTATACGAGTACCTTGTTTAATGAATTTTGTGCAAGCAATGGTATAGTTCATGAGGTTACTCCACCATACACACCTGAGTCTAATGGGGTGGCAGTACGAAAGAACAGAACTTTTAAAGACATGATTAACAGTATGCTAATTATTTATGGGTTGCCTAAGTACATGTGGGGAGAGGCTCTGAATACGGCTTGCCATATTCTGAATAGAGTCCCTCTGAAACATATGGACAAGACACCATATGAATTATGAAGAAAGCGTAGGACAAGTTTGAGTTATCTTCGTGTGTGGGGGTGCCTTGCTAAGGTGCTTGTCCCTGAACACAAGAGAAAGAAACTGGGTTCGAAAACTGTTGAATGTATCTTTCTGGGCTATCTTGAAACCACAACTGCTATGAAATTTTTAGTATTAAAATCTAACATAGATGGTATTGTGACGAATACGATAGTTGAGTTTCGTGATGCAACTTTCTTTTAGGAAGTATTCCCAATGAAGACTGGTATATCTTTGGGTAGTTCTGAGGATGATCCCACTCACACATCAAGTTCTATTCCTGATCATGTGAAAAAGATGACAAATGTGGGGGTGGATCCTGGTAGTAGCTCTACTCCTAACAAAGTAGAGGAACCTAGAAGGAGTAAGCGTGTAAAGGTAGTCAAGGACTTTGGAAGTGACTTTATCACTTACAATGTCGAGGATGAGCCTTTAACTTTCCGTCAAGCCATGGATTCTTCGGAGTTAAGGCATTGGAAAGGCGCTGTAAAGAGTGAAATTGACTCAATTGTTTCAAACGAAATATGGGAGTTAGTTGATCTCCCTCCAGGGTGTTCTACTATTGGATGTAAATGGATCTTTAAGAGGAAGCTAAACCCTGATGACTCAATAAATAAGTACAAGGCTAGGCTAGTTGCTAAGGGCTTTAGGCAAAGGGAAGGCATTGATTATTTTGATACATATTCTCCAGTTACCCGATGACAACAATCAAAATGCTTATTGCATTGGCTTCTGTACATGGTCTTATCATCCATCAAATGGATGTAAAGACATCTTTTCTTCATGGTGACCTTGAAGAAGAGATTTATATGGATCAGCCTGAGGGATTTGTTGTTTCTGGTAATGAGAGGAAAGTATGTAGACTAGTCAAGTCCATCTATGGCCTTAAACAAGCACCTATAGACTGACATAAAAGTTTGATGAAACTGTTTTATACTTCAAATTTTTTAGTTAATGAAAGTGACAAGTGTGTCTACTATAAGGTTAGAGGTAATGATTGTGTGATCGTGTGCTTGTATGTAGATGATATCTTATTGTTTGGAACCAATACTTAGAGGTAATTATGGATTTGTGGGGGATTGTTAGAAAATGGAAAGTTTGAGGCATATTTTATATATGTTCTTGATATGATTTCCGGAAACTAATACTTGGAGGTTGTTCCTTGACATGAGGACTTAAACTTTCATATTTGGATCTAAGATATTTTCTTAGTGGAATCTATGAATATATTGAGACAAAGTTGCTTGTTTGAAATGGGTTATGGGGATTTTGTCCCACATTGGTATTGTAAAAGAAAGATATTGAGTTTTGATAAGTGGCATTTTATACCACTTAGAACGTCTTAAAATGGCTTAAATTGGTGTCTTGAAATCAAGTATTTTGTGTATTTGATGCGTTTTTCTAGTGTTTATGCATTTCAGGGTATTAGTTGCATTTTGGGGGAGGAATCATCAAGAATAAGCCTTGGCATGTGTTCACCATTGCGAGAGGAAAGGAATGGGCAGATTACGGCGAAGAAACGGAGCAAACCTGGATTTTTTCCAGTAGAGGCCTGCGCGCCCGCGCAGCAATGCTGAGCGGCCGCGCAGCAACCTGCGCGCCCGCGCAGCTATGCTGAGCGGCCGCGCAGGGTCGGGGAAAAAGATAAATTATTTTAGACTTCTACTTCTGTTTGGCTTCCAACTTCTATGTAATCTGAGTTTTATGGGACTATTATATAGGTAGATTTGAGACGTTTTCACAGAGAGTATTAAGGGGATTATGTTTTAGATTGTGTTTTACGCAAGAAGCGAAGGAGATAAGGAAGAAGACCGATTTAGCACACCGCAACGAAGAGGAAGCATATATTCTTGTGATTCTTGTTTCGTTGTAACGTTGGATGCTAGTTTTCTTGCTTTGACTTATTTACTCTTGTGACGTACTCTGTTTTAATATAATTAGTTTAGTTATTATTTTCTTGTGTTTGTTTATCATGATTTCATATGAACCCATGATGGCGATAAGTTCTATTATGGGCTAATCGTGATCATGGGGTTGCAACGGATTTATTATGGAATTCTTTAGTTAATTGTTTAATACTTTAGTGTGTGATGATTGCATGATATCTAGTATTGGTTGTGCGTATTCGTCTTATGTGCGTCGCGAACATATAAGATAGGGTGTTAATCTCTTGTGAAGCGACGGTGGATCTTGAGATTTAGAACTTGCCATGCTAGCATAGGTTCATGTACGTTGAGCATGATTAGTGGGTAACTCTAACAGTTTTATTTGCCCTATGTAATCAAAAGGAATAACTTGAGCTTAAATCGTTGTGTTGTCAATTTTTGTAGACATATAGGAACTCAACATAATTGATGACTATTCAACTTCTATCTTAATTGTGGATGCTTGGTAGAATGGTATTAGTACAATGAAAGTTGGCTTTTATCAGTTTCGTGTTATTCGATTAATATCATCACTGTCACATGCTAAAGGTAATAACAATGGCTATAGAAGGAAGTAATAATGAAGTTTTGATCTCATGAGTGTTTTATTATTGATAAATTGAAGTGTTAGTTAAGTGGTTAATTAAGTAGTTAATTATAGTTAATATTTAATCAACAATTTTAAGTATTATTATCTTAACATTGAGAAGTAATCAAACATTGGTGAGTGAGTTTAATTAGACAATACTTTAGTCTGAGTCTCTGAGGGAACGAACTAGAAAGTATTCTATATTACTTGCGAACGCGTATACTTGCGTGAATATTAGTGCGTGATTTCGCCCTAACAAGTTTTTGGCGCCGCTGCCGGGGACTCGGCGTATTTGTTTAGTTTATGTACTTACCATCATTGGTCATTAGGACTCAGTTATTAGGACGTAGTAGTTACTTAATCTTTTCGGTTGTGTTTCAGGTACTTTAGCAAGCGTTTATGCAAACTCGTTCTCGTGCTCGCAAGAGGACTTTAGATACAGCTGAGGAGACAGGCGAAGTTCTTGATATTCCGGAGAAGTTAGATTTTGAGGATTCGGATTCAGGAACTGAGCAGAAAGAACCAGTAAACATGGGAGATCGTATTGTTCAAGCTGATCCAGCTCTTATGGATTTTTTTCGGCCTAAAATTGATGACATTCAGTCAAGCATCCTTCATCCGGCTATTCAAGCTAACACCTTTGAAATCAAACCGGGCACTATTCAGATGGTGCAGAATTCTGTTTCTTTTGGAGGAGCGGCAACTGAAGACCCCAACATGCACATAAGGAATTTTGTCGAGATCTGCAGCACTTTTATGTATAATGGCGTGACTGATGAGGCTATCAAGTTGAGGCTTTTCCCATTCTCACTGAGGGATAAGGCTAAAGACTGGTTACATTCTGAACCAGCTGGGTCCATCACTACGTGGCAAGATCTTGCGCAAAAGTTTCTGGTGAAGTTTTATCCAATGGCAAAGACTGCTGCTATGAGGAGTGCTCTTACTCAGTTTGCGCAGCAACCTACAGAATCTATGTGCGAGGCTTGGGAACGCTACAAGGAAATGTTGAGAAAATGTCCACATCATGGAATGCCGGATTGGATGGTGATCACTGGTTTCTATAATGGTTTGGGGGCCCAATCTCAGCCCATGCTCGATGCAGCAGCTGGAGGCGCCTTATGGGCTAAAAGCTATACTGAGGCGTATAATCTTATCGAGACGATGGCTGCAAATGAGCATCAAAACCCAACTCAGAGGATGACGTCAGGCAAGGTAGCAGGTATTCTGGAAGTTGATGCAGCCACCGCTATCGCAGCCCAGCTCCAAGCGCTATCAATGAAGGTTGATTCTCTGGCTACGTATGGAGTTAATCAAATAGCTATGGTTTGTGAGCTTTGTGCAGGTTCTCATGCTACGGATCAGTGCTCTCTTGTCAACGAATCTGTTCAGTATGTGAATAATTATCAGCGACAACAGCAGCCTGTGCCAGCGACCTATCATCCTAATAACAGAAATCATCCAAATTTCAGCTGGGGGAATAATCAGAATGCTATTCAGCCACCATATCAGCAAGGAGTGAGTAAATAGTTTAACCCACCTGGATTCCAGCAACCACAGCAGTATGCTACAAGGCAATCATATCCTCAACAGGGAAGTACAGCTGCACCCACTAGTGCTGATTTTGAGGAACTTAAGCTGTTGTGCAAGAGTCAGGCGGTTTCTATCAAGACCTTGGAAAATCAAATCGGTCAATTAGCCAATGCAGTGCTCAATCGTCAATCTGGCACTCTTCCCAGTGACACGGAAGTACCAGGCAGGAAGGAAGCTAAAGAGCAAGTCAAGGCTATTACCTTAAGGTCTGGAAAAGTGGCTGATGTTGAAAAGGCAAAGGAAGTCGAAGCTGAAGTTAGAGATGAAGAATCTAAGCAAAAGGAGAAAGCGGCGGAACCAAGGAAGACTAGTGTTGAACACACTCTGCCTGAGGCTAATACAGGGGAGAAACAGCTCTATCCTCCACCACCTTTTCCTAAGAGATTGCAGCAACAAAAGCTGGATAGACAGTTCGGGAAGTTTCTAGAGGTGTTCAAGAAACTTCACATCAATATACCTTTCGCTGAAGCTCTTGAATAAATGCCTAGTTATGCGAAGTTTATGAAGACTATTCTTTCAAGGAAGGTGAAACTGGATGACCTTGAAACTGTTGCTCTTACGGAAGAATGCAGCGCTGTTCTGCAACAAAAGTTACCACCAAAACTTAAAGATCCAGGGAGCTTCACCATTCCTTGCACAATTGGCAATCTGACGTTTGACAAGTGCCTTTGTGATTTGGGAGCAAGCATTAATCTGATGCCGTTGTCGATCTTTAAAAAACTAGATCTGCCTGATCCAAAACCCACATACATGTCGCTACAATTGGCTGACCGTTCCATTACTTACCCAAGGGGCATAGTTGAGGATGTGCTCGTCAAGGTGGATAAGCTCTTCTTTCCAGCAGATTTTGTTATTCTGGATTTTGAGGAAGATAAGAAGATTCCCATAATCTAGGGGAGGCCTTTCTTGGCTACTGGCCGTACCTTGATAGATGTGCAAAAAGGGGAACTTACTATGCGGGTCCAAGATCAGGATGTGACCTTCAACGTATTCAAGGCAATGAAATTCCCTACAGAAGATGAGGAGTGCTTAAAAGTGGATGTGATTGATTCTGCGGTTACTTCGGAACTCGATCACATGCTAATGTCTGATGCATTGGAAAAGGCCTTAGTGGAGGATTTTGACAGCGATGATGAAGATAGCAATGAGCAATTACAATATCTGAACGCTTCTCCCTGGAAGCGAAAGCTGGACATACCATTTGAATCTCTTGGTACTTCTGACCTCAAGAACGCTGAAGGGAAGCTCAAACCATCAATAGAGGAAGCACCTACCTTGGAGCTCAAGCCATTACCTGAACACTTGAGGTATGCTTTTTTAGGTGATTCATCTACGTTACCTGTTATTATTTCATCTGACCTTTCAGGTAGTGAGGAAGACAAGCTCTTAAGGATTTTGAGAAAATTCAAATCGGCTATAGGATGGACCACAGCAGACATCAAGGGGATAAGTCCTTCATATTGTATGCATAAAATTCTGCTAGAGGAAGGTAGTAAGCCAACTGTGGAACAGCAGCGAAGACTGAATCCCATCATGAAGGAGGTGGTGAAGAAAGAAATTCTGAAATGGCTAGATGCAGACATCATTTATCCTATTTCTGACAGCTCGTGGGTGAGCCCCATACAATGTGTACCTAAGAAGGGAGGTATCACTGTGGTCGCAAATGAAAAGAATGAGCTCATCCCTACTCGAACAGTTACAGGATGGAGAGTATGCATGGATTATAGAAAATTGAACAAAGCCACAAGGAAGGATCACTTCCCCCTTCCATTTATTGATCAGATGCTTGACAGATTGGCGGGTCATGAGTATTTTTGTCTTCTGGATGGTTATTCCGGGTATAATCAGATTTGTATTGCACCAGAGGATCAGGAAAAGACTACCTTCACTTGTCCATTTGGCACATTTGCTTTTCGCAGAGTTTCGTTTGGGTTATGTGGCGCCCCGACCACTTTTCAGAGATGTATGATTAGCTATATTCTCTGACATGATTGGAAATAACGTCGAAGTGTTCATGGATGACTTCTCCGTCTTTGGACACTCATATGATGAATGTTTGAATAATCTGCTGCGCCGTACTCAAAAGATGCGTGGAAACTAATTTGGTGCTTAATTGGGAGAAATGTCATTTTATGGTGCGTGAAGGCATTATCCTTGGGCATAAGGTCTCTAGCAAGGGTCTGGAGGTGGACAAGGCCAAGGTGGGAGTCATTGAAAATCTTCCCCCACCTAATTCTGTGAAAGGAATCCGTAGTTTTCTTGGTCATGCGGGTTTTTATCGGCGATTCATCAAGGACTTTTCAAAGATATCTAAGCCGTTGTGCAATTTGCTTGAGAAAGATGTGCCTTTCAAATTTGATGATGAATGTTTGGCAGCATTCGAGACTCTCAAGGAGAGTTTGATCACGGCACCATGTCATTACAGCACCAGATTGGACAGAACCAGTTTGAGATGATGTGTGATGCGAGTGATTATGCGGTAGGTGCAGTTCTGGGACAGCGCAAGAAAAATCTCTTCCATGTGGTCTACTATGCGAGTAAGACTTTAAATGGTGCCCAATTGAACTACACCACTACTGAGAAAGAGCTTTTGGCTATAGTCTTTGGTTTTGAGAAATTTCGATCTTATCTGCTTGGTACGAAAGTAACAGTATTCACTGATCATACAGTTATTCGCTATCTAGTTTCTAAGAAGGATTCGAAGCCGAGACTCATTCGTTGGGTGCTTTTACTTCAGGAATTTGAGTTAGAGATCAAAGATAGAAAAGGTACTGAGAATCAAGTAGCTGACCATCTCTCTAGGTTGGAGAATCCCGATTCTACTTCACAAGATAGGACGTTAATCAATGAATCTTTTCCGGATGAGCAGTTGTTTGCAATTCAGGAGGAAGAACCATGGTTTGCAGATATTATAAACTATCTCGTCAGCAATATAATGCCTCTTAATTTGACATCCGCTCAAAAGAAGAAGTTTCTGCATGAGGTGAAGTGGTATATGTGGGATGAACCATATTTGTTTAGACAGGGAGCTGACCAGATCATCAGGAGATGTATCCCGTTCTGTGAGATGGAGGGGATATTACGAGACTGCCATTCCACGGTTTATGGTGGACACTATGGAGGTGATAAGACGGCAGCTCGTATTCTGCAAGCAGGTTTTTTCTGGCCTACTTTGTTCAAGAATGCTCATCAGTTTGTTTTAAGGTGTGATCGTTGCCAAAGAGTGGGAAATTTGTCAAGGAAGGATGAGATTCCATTAAATGTGATGCTTGAAGTCGAGGTATTTGATGTATGGGGAATCGATTTCATGGGGCCTTTTATCACGTCTTGCAATAATCAGTACATCTTGCTGGCAGTCGATTATGTCTCAAAATGGGTCGAAGTTAAAGCTTTACCGACAAATGATGCAAAGGCAAGTACTAAATTTTCTTCATAAGCAAATTTTCACAAGGTTTGGAACACCTCGGGTAATCATAAGTGATGAAGGATCGCATTTTTGCAACCGTAAGTTCACTTCTATGATGTAGCGTTATAATGTGAATCATCGAGTAGCTACTGCCTATCATCCGCAAACAAATGGTCAAGCGGAAGTGTCTAACAGAGAGATAAAGCGTATTCTAGAGAAGGTTGTTTGTCCGTCAAGGAAGGATTGGTCTTTAAAGCTCGATGAAGCTGTTTGGGCTTACAGAACAGCATACAAAACTCCACTTGGGATGTCACCGTTTCAGTTGGTGTACGGTAAGGGATGTTATCTACCGGCGAAGCTTGAGCATAAGGCCTACTGGGCATTAAAGAAATTGAACCTGGATTTGATGCAGCTGGTAAGAAAAGAATGCTTCAGCTTAATGAACTTGATGAATTTCGACTTCAAGCGTACGAGAATAACAAAATGTATAAGGAAAAGGTGAAGAGGTGGCACGATAGGAAGCTACATCCTAAGTTATTTGTGCCAGGGCAACAAGTTCTTTTATTCAACTCTCGGCTCCGACTTTTTCCTGGGAAGTTGAAATCAAGGTGGTCTGGACCTTTTATTGTCAAAACTGTGTTTCCACATGGAGCGGTGGAAATTTTTGAGAATGATTCGGACCAAGCATTCAAGGTTAACGGTCAGCGGTTGAAGCACTACTATGGGGACATGGCTACTTGAGAAAGGTACGGAACGTCAAGCTAATGACGAAAAAGAAGCGCTGCGTGGGAGGCAACCCATGAATTGTTGTTACAGGAACCCTTAGAAGTTCATAACCTATCCAAAAACACAAAAAAATCAGAAAACAGGGGCTGAAAAAAAAAATTCCAGAGACCCTCTGCGCGCCCGCGCAGCTATGCTGAAGCGGCCGCGCAGGGGTCGAGTTCCAGAAAATTTTTTACAGTTCAGAAAAAAAAAAAACAATAACACAAAAACAGTTTTAGCCCATAAACCCACGAATTGTTCCCACTACCCCATCATTTTATCCCTTAATTCCCAAACCCTAATCTAATCCACACCCTATATATACATACACCTATCCTACATATCTCCCACAAAACTTTCTACACTTAAACCCTCTCACAAACATCAAAAATCAGTTCTTACACACTTTTATTCACAAATCAATGGCACCCAAGAGAGCACGCACTATTGACAGCAGCAGCACAGTTCCTACTGCTGATTCATCGAGGGGTACTGCTGCAAGGCCTCAGTTAACTGACAGAGCTGCGGAGGAGGAGTACACTAGGCTGTTGGGGAAGCCGATTCTGAAGGAGAGGGGGTTTTTACCATCAGAGAAGGATGGTGAGTTGTTGCCCATGATTGCAGAGAAGGGGTGGATAGCTTTTTGTGAGTCACCCGAAGCAGTACCAATGAGCGTTGTTCGCGAGTTCTACGCGAACGCGAAGGCTGAAAAGAATGGGTTTTCTGTAGTCCGTGGGCTGACGGTTGATTATCATCCTGCGGCGATTCGCCGTGTGATTGGACAGCGAGAGAGGAAGCCCGAGGAGGAGAACTGGAATAAAAAGACTGCTGAGGATTTTGACTTGGATTTGATTTGTGCGACTCTCTGTCGACCGGGCACAGTTTGAAACCGCAGTCCAGCCAATAATGAGTATCGTCACTTTCCGGCGATCGCCATGAATAGGTATGCCCGTGCATGGAATGCATTTATATGTGCTAATATTTTGCCTTCTTCACATGCACACGAGGTCACAGTTGAGAGAGCACAGTTGTTGTGGGGAATTCTGAATGAGGAGTACTATGTGGACCTTGGTGAGTTTATCTACCAAGGAATTCTGAAGTTTTTGAGGGGAGCAAAGCATATGAACATCCCTTATGCATCTACGGTTACGAAGCTATGCCGAGCAGTGGGAGTGAACTGGCCGGCTCATGAGCAGTTGCAGTTGCCAGCCGCTCCGATTGATTCTGGCACTCTGAATGGGATGCAGGAGTGGACCGGTGGTGAGCCTGAGGAGCATGGGCTGGGTTATCGTCTTCCAGGAGGGCGTCCAGCACGAGGTGCTACTATGGCTAGGCCAGGGCGTGGTGAGGCTGGTTCTTCGAGAGCTCAGGAGGGTGCTGGGATGGGTGATGCCCAGTATAGGAGGCTTTCACGGCGGATGGATGCCATGTATGAGACGCAGAGCAGGTTTGCTCAGGAGCTCACCCTTGCGTTAGGGACTGCTTTTCGAGGCCTTGGAGCTGATATCCAGTGGCCAGTTTTTAGTGAGGACTCTGCATACCTACCGCCTGATACTCCACCCACTGAGGGTGATGATGATGATGACTCCGAGTAGGTATACCCTGTGTTCCTTTCTACTACTTTCACTGAGGACAGTGAAGATTTTTAGTTTGGGGGTGGTAGTTAAGGAATATTGTGTGTGTGTCATTTAGTTGCATATTTATGATAGTTTAGTTCATATAGTTGCATAATTTATGCCATTTAGTTTTTTTTATGAATGTCATGTAGCTCATGCATTTACCATGATCTCTTTTGCAATAAGTTATCGACTGAATTGTGATATTGATGCGAGTGTAGTGATAGCATTAAAGTGATATTAAGTTGTGTAGGTTGATATGCATGCTAGAAACAATTGTAAGTCCACTAAGTCTTAAAGAATGCGTAAGGGCTAGATTGTTGTTATGATTTGGTTATTTTCAAGGTCAATCTACTTATTATGCTTAGAATTCGATTATAGGTTCTTAGTGATAAAGACATGAAAAAGAAAAATTTTGGAGAAAAAAATATGGAAGTTGTTGCTAGTTGTGGCTAGGCGTCAAATGGCTAGTAGCCGGCTCGCATATGTTGCGAGTAGTCTAGGGTTGAGCAAGATGGAGCGAAACGCACTTGCTCAGAAGTTATTGAAAAAAAAAAAATTTGCATAATTGATCAAGAGTGAGCTCTTTGGTATTCGAGTTATTAAGTTCTTAGGGGACTTTGTGCCTAGTGACCTAAGGCTTTTAGAGTCTGAGATCCGCTAACCTAGCGCTCTTTACATGGATACCATTGTATAAGTCTTTTGTGGACCTCACTCATTGCACGGTCAAATAAGCATTTGAGTTGTAAATAAAAAGCACGATTCCGTAGTAAGCTCCAGAGTTCTTGTAGTGTTGTATATCACTTTGTGCCTAGAACTTTTATTCTTTGTATAATCGTAGGATTGCCTTGAGGATAGTCTAGTCATAGTAATTGGTCTAGTTCTGAAGCATATCTGTTAAGCATTTGCACACACCACGTTTCTGGCTGTATGTCCGTTTGTATGAGTTTATTGATCTTTAGTTGTCTAACTGTATTCGTTGAGATGTGACAATTTGGTTGGTTAATTGTAGTAAGGGGGATCGTTGCATTTTCATATAGATTGCATTCATGCATATTTTTATTTGTTTTTGAGTCTGTGACGCTTGAGGACAAGCATCGATTTAAGTTTGGGGGTGTGATAAGTGGCATTTTATACCACTTAGAACGTCTTAAAATGGCTTAAATTGGTGTCTTGAAATCAAGTATTTTGTGTATTTGATGCGTTTTTCTAGTGTTTATGCATTTCAGGGTATTAGTTGCATTTCGGGGGAGGAATCATCAAGAATAAGCCTTGGCATGTGTTCACCATTGCGAGAGGAAAGGAATGGGCAGATTACGGCGAAGAAATGGAGTAAACCTGGATTTTTTCCAGTAGAGGCCTGCGCGCCCGCGCAGCAATGCTGAGCGGCTGCGCAGCAACCTGCGCGCCCGCGCAGCTATGCTGAGCGGCCGCGCAGGGTCGGGGAAAAAGATAAATTATTTTAGACTTCTACTTCTATTTGGCTTCCAACTTCTATGTAATCTGAGTTTTATGGGACTATTATATAGGTAGATTTGAGACGTTTTCACAGAGAGTATTAAGGGGATTATGTTTTAGATTGTGTTTTACGCAAGAAGCGAAGGAGATAAGGAAGAAGACCGATTTAGCACACCGCAACGAAGAGGAAGCATATATTCTTGTGATTCTTGTTTCGTTGTAACGTTGGATGCTAGTTTTCTTGCTTTGACTTATTTACTCTTGTGACGTACTCTGTTTTAATATAATTAGTTTAGTTATTATTTTCTTGTGTTTGTTTATCATGATTTCATATGAACCCATGATGGCGATAAGTTCTATTATGGGCTAATCGTGATCATGGGGTTGCAACGGATTTATTATGGAATTCTTTAGTTAATTGTTTAATACTTTAGTGTGTGATGATTGCATGATATCTAGTATTGGTTATGCGTATTCGTCTTATGTGCGTCGCGAACATATAAGATAGGGTGTTAATCTCTTGTGAAGCGACGGTGGATCTTGAGATTTAGAACTTGCCATGCTAGCATAGGTTCATGTACGTTGAGCATGATTAGTGGGTAACTCTAACAGTTTTATTTGCCCTATGTAATCAAAAGGAATAACTTGAGCTTAAATCGTTGTGTTGTCAATTTCTGTAGACATATAGGAACTCAACATAATTGATGACTATTCAACTTCTATCTTAATTGTGGATGCTTGGTAGAATGGTATTAGTACAATGAAAGTTGGCTTTTATCAGTTTCGTGTTATTCGATTAATATCATCACTGTCACATGCTAAAGGTAATAACAATGGCTATAGAAGGAAGTAATAATGAAGTTGTGATCTCATGAGTGTTTTATTATTGATAAATTGAAGTGTTAGTTAAGTGGTTAATTAAGTAGTTAATTATAGTTAATATTTAATCAACAATTTTAAGTGTTATTATCTTAACATTGAGAAGTAATCATACATTGGTGAGTGAGTTTAATTAGACAATACTTTAGTCTGAGTCTCTGAGGGAACGAACTAGAAAGTATTCTATATTACTTGCGAACGCGTATACTTGCGTGAATATTAGTGTGTGATTTTGCCCTAACAAGTTTATATAGCATCTTGTGTTAGTTTTGTTTACAACTACTAGCATAAGTGGAATGCTTGTGTGGCCTAGTGCTAGTGGGAACTCTTATATTTTTCTTTTCTATTACAAGTTTAATTATTTATATTGATTATTTAATTATTAATATAAAATATATTGAGTAAGGAATATATTTTGTAATATTAATATTAATTAATCAGGATATAATATAAATAATAAGGAAAACCCATTTTGTTTACTTTTTTCTGTTTTGTTACTTGGTGTACCACATCGAGTAAAATAGAAGAAGAGCAACTTGAGATGCCTATATATTGAGAGGTATACTTGAGATTAAAATGACACAAGTCTCGGTGCCTACCTCGTAAACATATATGAGTTGCATAGGTTTTTTGGGCAAACTGAGGTGCGAGTCGCCGTTGATCATTGTTGGTTATGTGGCCAGATTGATCTGTAGCTGTTTTATCCTGGAAGCGATATTGCTGCATTCCATCACAGCTTAAGTGGGGGCAATAATCTCTTCAAGAACAGTCAAGTCCTCTTGAAGGGTTTGGCGACTCAGCTGTAGTGTTCTTCTTCTTATCAGAATTTGGAAAGCGATAAGAGATAAATTTTCTTTACTTTCTTTGTCAATTACAGTCTTTATAGTTTGTTATTACCTTCGTGTTTTATTTCGTTAGTTGGTTATTTGCCATGTTCTTGTTATTATATATTTAACTGCCCATTGTTGCTGTGTAGTTAGAATTATACCCAACAACCTTGTGGATCAATTTCGCCACCTCGCACAAGCAGTGGTTCCATTCCTTCCAGAACGACCAGGCTAGGTGTGTAACTGTGGCTATGAATACCAGAACTTCTGTTTATTTGGTAAGCAAGACGCTTGATTTTAATTGCCTGGGAATCCGTCAAATTGAAAATTCCATTGAACATAATGTCGCCACTATACTTGAAGCATGTGGGACTCGATAAAATACGATTTTCCGTGAAATTAACCGTGAACATCTTACACCATCCGTTGTTTTCCTCATCATGTTCATACACATCCATACCATCTGTTTTTCCTCTGACTGTGAACTCTATTCGTGCAAGGCAGTCATTTAAATTCACAAGACTATAACTTTTGCCAGCATTTCTTGAAACTGTAAAACTCAGTGAACTTGTTATTGCTGGCCTCAAATTTTAGAATCCCGTCAGGCATAAAGCATCTCCAGTAAGTGATGCCCTTGACGATAACAGAGGGAAACTGAAGTCCATGAACAGATCCGCGGTCAGCGATATTACTCCAATAATTTGTTTTAGACGAGTAGACGTAACCAGGCGGCTGTTTACATGAACTCCACGTACATATAGCTATTAACTTATAATCATTTGCCACTGAATCCCAACTAAATCCTACTCGGTAACAGTGTTTATATTTCTGATAGCAACAATGTTCTGGTAGTAGTAGAATTTGCTTGAACAGATGAAGAACAGGGTTCCATAATATGAAACAAAGGCGTGGCTCCGAAAGACGAGCAAAGCAAACTAAGCCGTTGATGGATCCAACCATGCGTAAATAATAATCAGGGCAAGGTGCGGAGTAAGAGCAACTCCAACGATTTAGTCCAAATTTAGACAGAGTCAGTTTGGTCTAAATTTAGGTCCAATCTCAAAATATTTATTTAATTATTTTAAGATCTTATATTAATAAATATATTATTTTTGTATGATGTAAGATATTATCTTTATATTTTATTATCATTATTAATTACTTGTTTTATTTTAAAATTGTTAATAAATGAATAATAGATTTCTAATTAAACTTTAAATATATATATTGATAGGGATAAATAAATTATGATAGTATAATTTATTTACTGCAAGGTGTGGGCTGCTAGGCCCAATAAAAAGATATATGATACTCAGACCAGAAAGGTTAAGCCTGATGGACCAGATCAGGCCCGATGAAATAAAGAAGGCCCAAAAGCCCTGATTATTAATTAATTTCGTAATTAATTAATAAGGGAAAAATCAGCTATTGAGAAGAGTCCCGATAAGGATATAAATCCTTATAGATTAGCCTCAAGGGGACCTAAAAGGATAAGGAATCAGTTTCCTACTATCTAGGACTCCAAAGTCCATTCTAATTATGAGACTTACCCACCAAGTCTCCTATACCAAGTCCAATTCAAGGACTCCCAACATCTATATAAAGGGCCTCACCCCACAGATCAGAACTACGTTTTTTGGCTTGATTCTCTAATTCACAGAGATACGTAGGCATCTCGTAAAGGCAGAGTTAAGCTACGAAACACGAGAGCAGCCAAATCGAGCATTGAAGCTCACGTTCCTTTTTATTAAATACAGCGAATAATAACCTTAGTTTTTTATCCATAACATTTGGCGCCGTCTGTGGGAAAGCACAACAACAACCATGGCGAGAGCACGGAGAACAATTAGAGCTCTGGAGGAAGGAACACCATCAGGGACAACTCAGGTGATTTCGTCAACCGTGGAGATTCCTCCCCATTCAACTTATGCATCTACTCAAGGGGAAGCCCAGATAGGGGAAACTCAACCTCAGCCACAAGGGACAACTCCCCCGACTATTCAAGGTACGAATCCTCAAGTTCAACAAGTACATGTACCTGTGAATTCTTGACCCGTCGGGTATGAATATTCAACTATTGTTACTACTAACCCACCTTATGAGATGCCCCTTCACCCTGAGGTTGGAGGAAGTGGATATGCTGGGCGAAGTGAAGCACGAGGGCAGTCGCCCCCCTATATACGAGGTTTGGCTCCTATCCCCGAGGATCGGGAATTTTCTGGTCCTTACACTGAGAGAGACTCCGAATCTTCGGATGACTGAAGTGGCCCCGAAAAGGAGGCGTCCTGGCAAAGAGCCAATGGCCGATGGAAGGCAACGCCCTCAAAGCACCCCAGGGGCGAATCCCCAAGAAGTGCAGGAAAGGATCAGGGCTCATGAGGCTGAGATCCAAAAGCTGAGGCGTGATTTGGAGGCTCACCAGGCCACCAGACCCCAGATACCTCCTAGGGGGAGAAATCCTCCTCCTGTCATAGACCTGGATGGTCCGGTACGAAGGAGGGTTGTCGTCCCAAGAACTGATCCAAGCAATCTCCTTCCCCTTGGAGATCCTGATGATCCAACTCCACCCTTCACAGAAGAGATAATGAATGCCCATATCTCAAGGAAATTCAAGATGCCCACTATCAAAGCCTATGATGGCACGGGAGACCCCGCTAATCATGTTAGGACATTCTCTAATGCACTGCTGCTGCAACCCGTGAATGATGCTATAAAGTGTCGGGCCTTCCCTCAAACCCTGTCGGGTATGGCTCAAAGATGGTACAGTCGCCTGTCCCCAAATTCTATTGGATCGTTCAGAGAATTAAGTCAGGATTTTATTAAGCAATTCATCAGTGGAAGAGTCCATGAGAAAAGTTCAGCATCTCTTATGAGTCTTGTGCAGGGAGCTAAGGAATCCTTGAGAGATTACCTGAATCGTTTTACAAAGGAGGCTTTAAAAGTCCCAGACCTTGATGATAAGGTAGCCATGATAGCACTGCAACAAGGAACTAGGGATGAGTTTTTCAAGATGTCCTTGGCCAAACGTCCCCCTGAAAACATGTTGCAACTCTAAGAGAGGGCAGGGAAGTATATTAAGGTTGAAGAAAGCATGAGGAAGACCGTAGTAAGTAATGAGCCCACTGGAGGCAAGAAACAAAAAACTGAATAGGAGTATATCGCTAAGGACAAATATCCTAGAACCGAACAAAACCCTGATTCAACCCCCAAGAAGGGAGGACCTGGGCAAAAGTTCACTGAATACGCTAAGCTGAGTGCTCGTAGAAGTCAGATTTTAATGGAGATTGAGAAAGATAGAGATATTCGCTGGCCTAAGCCCTTGAAGGCTGATCCCGACAAGCTAGATAAGAGCAAGTATTGCAGGTTTCACAAGGATGTTGGCCATGACACCGATGAGTGTAGGCAATTGAAAGATGAAATTGAGTTTTTGATTCGAAAAGGAAGGTTGAACAAGTATACTGGAGATGGAGGGGACATAAACAATAATGGAAGGAAGAACTTTGAAGATCGTAGGAGGGACCAAGACGATCAGGGGCGGAATCCCCAACCTAGAGGGCCGGTTATAAATGCAATTTTTGGAGGACCACGACATCCTCGAGGACCTGTGATAAACACGATCTTTGAAGGTCCAACTGCTGCTGGATTGTCCAAAAATTCCAGAAAGGCATACACCAGGGAGGTTATGCATATTTTTGGAGAAGCCCCGAAGAGGGCCAGGACAGAAGTAACATTGGCTTTTGATGATTCTGACCTAGAGGGTGTGAAGTTTCCCCATGATGACCTGCTGGTCATAACACCGATAATAGGAAATAGCCCGGTTAAGAGGGTCCTTGTGGATAATGGTGCTTCTGTGGATATCTTGCTCCACGACACCTTTCTAAGGATGGGGTATAATGACTCCCAGTTGACACCAACCGACATGCCGATATATGGATTTGCTGGAGTAGAATGTCCTGTGGAAGGGATAATCAAATTGCCGACCACCATAGGTACGGAGCCAAGGCAAGCAACGCAGATGCTGGATTTCGTGGTGGTAAAGGCTAGTTCAACTTATAATGCTATCATGGGGAGAACAGGGATACATGCCTTCAAGGCAGTCCCCTCTTCCTACCATTCAATCATGAAGTTTCCCACCCGAAACGGGATTGGAGAAGAAAGAGGAGATCAAAAAATGGCTAGAAGCTGTTATGTGGCCTCTTTGAGGGCAGATGGAGTCGGGGGGCAGGTTCTTCCTATTGAAGATATGGATGTTCGAGAAAATAACGAGAATAGAGGAAGGCCAGCAGAAGAATTGGTTTCGGTTCCTTTAGACCCCGAGAATCCTGAAAGGATGACTTTCATTGGAGCCACATTGGAAGAGACCCTTAGAGGGAAGTTGGTAAAATTTTTGCAAGAAAATAGTGATGTGTTTGCTTGGTCAGCAGCTGATATGCCAGGCATAGACTCGGGGATGATTACTCATAAGTTGAACGTGGATCCAAGCCGGAAGACAGTGAAACAAAAGAAAATAAATTTTGCCACGGAAAGACAAGAGGCTATAAAACAGGAAGTAGAAAAGCTCTTAGAGGCTGGTTTTATTGAGGAGATTCAATTTCCGGAGTGGTTAGCAAACCCTGTAATGGTAAAGAAGGCTAATGGAAAGTGGAGGATGTGTATAGACTTCACTGATCTAAATGATGCATGCCCCAAAGACTGTTTTCCGTTGCCGAGGATTGATACTTTGATTGATGCCACTGCTGGACATGAGATGCTGAGTTTCATGGATGGATTTAGCGGATACAATCAGATCAAAATGCATAAGGATGACATTCCAAAGGTATCATTCATCACTGACTTTGGTGTTTATTGTTATCTTGTTATGGCGTTTGGTCTCAAGAATGCAGGAGCCACCTATCAAAGGTTGGTAAACAAAATTTTTAAGGACCTTATCGGTAAGACTATGGAAGTCTATGTTGATGACATGTTAGTCAAGAGTCTAGTAAAGACTGATCACATAACCCATTTGAGGAAAGCTTTTGAGGTCCTGAGGTACCACAAGATGATGTTGAATCCTACGAAGTGTGCTTTCGGAGTAGGATCTGGAAAATTCTTGGGATTGATGGTCTCAAAAAGGGGAATTGAGGCTAACCCCGATAAAATAAAGGCGATCCTGGACATGGAACCACCAAAAACTATCAAGGATGTTCAGAAGCTCACAGGAAGGGTTGCTGCGCTAGGACGATTCATCTCCAAGTCAGGAGATAAGTGCTTGTCATTCTTCAAGTCACTAAAGAACATCAAAGACTTTGTATGGAGTGAGGAAAATCAGAAGGCATTTAAAGAGTTAAAGAAGTATATGGGCCAGGCCCCGTTGTTGGCCAAGCCAGTTCTGAGTGAAGTTTTATTCTTGTACTTGGCTGTTTCAGAGAGCGCCTTGAGCGCGGTGTTGGTTAAGGAGGAACTGAAAGTCCAGAAACCCGTATACTATGTCAGCAAAATTTTGCATGGTGCTGAATTGAATTATTCAACTATTGAGAAGTTTGCTCTAGCCTTGGTAATGGCTTCGAGAAAACTGCGTCCATACTTTCAGGCTCATCAGATTGAAGTGCTGACAAATCAGCCACTGAGAAATATCATTCACAGTCCCAAGGCAAGTGGGAGATTGATTAAGTGGGCAATAGAGCTGGGAGAGTTCGATCTCAAGTATAAGCCACGTACGGCAATAAAAGCCCAGGCACTAGCTGACTTCGTGGTGGAATGTACTATACCCAACCAAGAAGTCGGGGGGCAGGAAGATGCCATACCTCAAGACAAGGGAGTCGATAATGGGGGCAAAGAGAAGGATGAGAAAGAATATTGGGTTCTCTATTTTGATGGAGCATCAAAAACAGACTCCAGTGGAGCAGGGTTGGTTTTGCAAAGCCCTGATGGGTTCTTGATTGAGTATGCTATGAAGCTAGACTTTCCAACCACAAATAATGAGGCAGAATATGAAGCCCTGATAGCTGGCCTTGGTCTAGCTGGGACATTTAGAGTCAAAAACTTAAAGGTCCGTGGAGACTCAAAGCTGATCATATCCCAGGTAAAGGGAGAATTTGAGGCAAGGGATGATACGATGGCTAAGTATGTACGCCTAGTGAGGGCTGTGATGACCCAATTTAATGAATGCCATGTTGAACACATTCCAAGGGAAGAAAATGTTAAGGCAGATGCGTTATCAAAATTTGCTTCGTCTGAGATTGATGAAAGTTCAGGAAGTGTGTACTTCCGTGTTTTGAAGACACGAAGCATAGATGTTAAGCTAGTGGCTCCCATAGGCTTGGGGATATCATGGATTGATCCCATCAAGGCTCACATTCAGACCGGTTGGTTGCCAAGCGATGCAACTGAAGCACGGAAGTTAACTATTCGAGCACTAAGGTACTCTTTGATAGATGGGATTGTGTATAAAAGATCTTTCGTGGTTCCTTACTTGAGGTGTCTCAGGCCCGATGAGGCACGCTTGGCTCTTGAAGAAGTGCATGAAGGTATTTGTGGACAACACTTGGGGGGCAGGGCCTTGGCTCATAAGATAACCCGTTTAGGCTTCTATTGGCCAGAAATGATGGCTGATGCTAAAGAATATGTGAAGAAGTGTGATCGCTGTCAGAAGCATGCACCAGTTGTTAGACAACCCCCCGAGATGCTGACCTCTATCAACTCGCCTATTCCCTTTGCTATGTGGGGGATGGACATTCTAGGGCCTTTCCCTATGGCCACGACACAAAGGAAGTTTCTAATTATAGCCATTGATTATTTCACCAAGTGGATTGAAGCCAAACCCTTGGCCAAAATCACAACTAAGCAGGTTGCACAATTCCTGTGGGAAAACATTATGTGCCGATATGGAATTCCCCGTATCCTCGTCACTGACAATGGAACACAATTCAACAATGAGGAATTCAAGAAGTATTGTGAAGAAAATGAAATTGAGTTACGATTCACCTCTGTGGCTCACCCACAAGCTAATGGGCAAGCAGAAGTAGCAAATCGAATAATCCTGGATGGATTAAAGAAAATGATCGAGAAGTCAAGAAATAATTGGGTGGATGAGATACTTCCCATATTATGGGCCTATAGGACTACCTGTAGAGTCACGACAGGAGCAACTCCCTTCATGTTGGAATATGGGGCAGAAGCAGTAGTTCCAGTAGAGATATCACATTCCTCTCCAAGGATTCAGGCTTTCAATACAGAAGAAAATGAGGAAGGGCAGAGGTTAGCCCTGGATCTGATCGATAAAGTGCGAGATACGGCACATGCAAAGATAGTAGAATATCAGAAAAAGGCTTCATTCTACTACAACCTAAGGGTTAAAGAAAGGTTTTTTAAACAAGGCGATCTAGTCTTGAGGAAGATAGAAGCATCTGGTGTAGGACAAAAAGGGAAGCTTGCCCCGAATTGGGAAGGGCCGTACAGAGTCAAGAGTGTTCAAGGTAGAGGAACCTACAAGCTAGAGACTATGGATGGTTTTGAAGTCCCGAGAACTTGGCATGCACAAAACCTGAAGGTTTACAATGTGTAGGGCAGCCGGATACGATTCTCACTCGTCAGGATGGCGAGTAGGTTGAAAAGCACCTTGAAGCTTTGCTTGCTTAGGATTTATATGTTTTAGTTTTATTACTTGTGTAAGGGATGAATCCCAGATAATTTTATGAAATTCATGAGTTCTTCAAAGTATGTTTGTGGCCTAACAAATAAAAACCAAATGCATGGATGCAAGCATGAAAGGTGATAAATAAAATAGATCTGATAGATATTACAAAAGTTCGATAAATAAAGTCTCGAAAATAGGATAAAACAAGCCACGCAGGGCTGAAAAAGCTCTAAGGAGCTGAAGTACCCTCGGCATCCATATCATCGTCCTCTCCGCTCTAGCTGGATGTCTCTGTCGTCTCGGAGGAGGAGAAAGAGCTATCGTCATCAGCAGGTCTGGAAGAAGACTCGGGAGGAGGAAGGAGTGGATCCTGAGGAACATGACCCGAGACAACTACTCGGGTACGAAACCTCTGCAGCAAAGCCTCGTCATCAGGGCAGACATAGTCCGCCGGGTTAATATCAGGACAAGCCTCGTTCACGGTCCCAAGGGCCGTGTCCCAACCAGTCCTAAAAAACCCGGGAAAGACTGAATCATCCCTAATCTTCATGGATTGGGCAAACTCCTCCGAGTCCAGATAGTTGTCTATAGCTTTATCCTTCTCCGCCCGAAGTACCACCAGCTCGGCGTTAGACTCTCCGAGTTCTTCCTCCTTGCGCTTGAGCTTCTTCTCCAGGGTAGCATACTTCTTCTGTTGCCTCCTGAGGGCATTATCGGCCTTATCAGAAGCCCGCTTCCATGACTCGGCTTGCCTCACAGCGCCTTAAAAGTAGGCGTTAGACTGAAACAAAGCAATTAACAAAGTATAAGGCAAGAAAATGCTACAAGAACGAAAGATAAGTTCAAAAAAGAGAAGGCATACCGAAGCCAGAGACTGAGCTCCCATGAGCTTAATCCTCTCAAGATCAGGGGTGGCCACCACATCAGTAAAGTCCTTGGGAGTCACGCTATGGTAGGACCAATCCCATGCATGCTTCGTGGATCCAACCACGGTGTCCCCTCGGCGAAATCCCCAGAGAGGCTGGAAGGCGCCTGTAGCAGTAGCAGCAGGAACAACAGCAGTGATGGGAGCGTTGTGGCCCTCAGCTACTTCAGCTGAAGCCTCCCCATAGTCTCCTTGTGTTTTCTCAAGAAACTAGGCTCCGTGGCCTTCCCTCGGGTATCTAGGCCTGCAAGACGGGCTTTTTTCATCCTAGCAGTCTCTTCAACGAGAGGTACGTTGTCCTCGTTGATCTCCTTAGCAGCTGCAAAAATCAAAAGACAAAATGAGTGATGTTAATAATTCATGAAACGAAATAAAGATGATAAGGGAAGAAAAATACCCTGTTGAGAAACAGAGGATAGTCCCACGTGAATGAGGGAGAACTCCTCTAAAAGAGTCCAGCTGGTGGTAGTGCCATCGTCCTGAGTAAGACCATTATAAATAATAGTTTCCTCAGGAGTTAAGTGAATGGATTTGAGTCTACCATCACTGACCTTCCCGAAGGAAGATCGGAAAAGTGTGCCCCAGTCACCATTCTCCCAACGTAACCCAACGAAACTATTCCTCCAATTTTGATTGTTATCAGGAATAGAGGCGTTGTTAAAGATATGTTTACTTTTGGGCCTTTGCTTGACATAGACCCAGCCACAGATACTGGAAGAGCTATTGTAACACTGAAAGACCTTCCTAAAAACAGCTACAGAAAGAGGAAAGCCCTCCCTAAGGTAGCAAACCATAAAACATAAAATGTTCCTCCAGGCGTTTGGAGGAAGCTGACACGGGTTGATTTGTAAATCAGCTAAAAGATGAGGAATAAAAGGGTGGAAAGGAAACCTAAGCCCAGCATTAAGGGCATCTGTGTAAATGAAGAGAATGTCGGGTCTCCAGTGGCAAGTACGGTCACCACCAGAGACTGGAACTAATCTAAGAGGAGGAAGGACGTTATAACGGGCATTTAGTTTATCGAAATCTATGTTGTGCCAAGTATTACAATGATTAAAGGAATCGAGATGTGCAGTGGAGGGATATTCATCCCCCCTAGTGTTAATCATATCGATTAAAGACATATATGAAGAACGGATCACGATATCCTTACCTCGTTTTGAAGCCGAGGCTATCTTTGCCGCCCTCTCGGAACTCTTGTCAGCCATTTATGAGCTGGAAAAAGCCTGAAGCTGGAAAACTAAGGGAAGGGATTTGAAAAAGGAAATGCTAAAAGCTAAGGGAAGAAAGGAAGGGGAGAAAGTTTGAGATGAAATGAAGGGTGAAGAGTGAAGAGTGTGAAGTGAATGCACACTCCCCCCACCTATATATAGGAAGAAAAAGTGGATAATGGGCCTTAAAAAGCCCATTTAGGCCCAAAAGTTGGAAGGTTCTGGAATTATCCAGGGAATTCCTGGAAAATTCAAGAGAATTCTAGCAAAAATCAGAAGAAAACTTGAGTTTTTTTTGAAGAATCTGGAAGAATCCAGAAAAATCCAGAAGAATTTGGAGCTTGGGCTTAAAACAAAACACAGTTGAACAAAATACAAGCCTAGAAAAAGGCCCAGCTAAGTGAAGATGGCCCAAGTAAAAGCCCAGATAAAAAGAGGGGCATGAATGAGGCCCAAAAGAAAAAGGGGTAGCCCAGTTGAAAGTACTAGGCCCAAAGATTAGCCCAATAAGAACCAAGCCCAGGAAAGGGCCTAAATAATTGATGTGGGAGGCCCAGAGATCAGCCCAGGTTTAAGGGCCCAAATCTATGTGTATATTCCTGACCTGTTCGACCAGAAAACACAAAGAAGTCCTGTTCGAATGGCTTGAGCTCGAAATCATGTCGATCAGGGTAAATAAAGGCCTTAATTCGACCAGGACCAGGATCAATTCGACCAGAAAATACAAAGAAATCCTGATCGAAGCTCCTGAGGTCGAAATCTTGTCGATCAAGGTTGAAAAAAAGGCTTAATTCGACCAGAATTGAGACCCATTCGACCAGGAAACACGAAGGAATCCTGATCGAAATCATTGAGGTCGAAATTCTGTCGACCTGGGCAACAAAAGAAGCTTAATTTGGTCAAAAAGCAAGAGTCCTGACCGAAAGGGGAGAAAATTCCTAGTCGACCAAAAAAAAAAAAGGAAAAAGGGGGAGAAAATCCTGGCCGAAATTCGACCAGGAATTGAGGTCGAAGACATCCTGCTCGAAACCCTGTCGACCAGGGCAATATGAAGGTTAATTCGACCATGATCCTGGTCGAATGGATTCCTGGTCGAAATCTGTATAAAAAAAAGGAAGAAAAAAGAAGAAAAAGGGAAGGAATAAATCCTGGAAAAATAAGGAAATTTCTTAAATAATTTCTGAAAAATACTAATATTTTCAAGAATAAGGAATAAATCCAGGAAAAATAAGGAAATTCCTTAAATAATTTCTGAAAAATACTAATATTTTCAGGAATAAGGAATAAATCCAGGAAAAATAAGGAAATTCCTTAAATAATTTCTGAAAAATACTAATATTTTCAAGAATAAGGAATAAATCCAGGAAAAATGAGGAAATTCCTTAAATAATTTCTGAAAAATACTAATATTTTCAGGAATAAGGAATAAATCCAGGAAAAATAAGAAAATTCCTTAAATAATTTCTGAAAAATACTAATATTTTCAGGAATAAGGAATAAATCCAGGAAAAATAAGGATAAATCCCAGAAATTAGGGAAAAATCCAGAAAAATAAGGATAAATCCCAGAAGTTAAGGGAAAAATCCAGAAAAATAAGGATAAATCCCAGAAATTAGGGAAAAATCCAGAAAAATAAGGATAAATCCCAGAAGTTAAGGGAAAAATCCAGAAAATTAAGGAAAAATTTCAGAAAATTAGGGAAAAACCCAGAAATTAAGGGAAAAAATTCCTGGAAATTAAGATAATTGTAAATGTGTAGGTCGCTCCACACTTTACGGAAAAATGAAACCCTGTAAGGGAACGAATAGATTTAACTTCTGCGAAACCTAATCAATGTTTCCAAAAGTTGGGGGGCAAATGATAGGGATAAATAAATTATGATAGTATAATTTATTTACTGCAAGGTGTGGGCTGTTAGGCCCAATAAAAAGATATATGATACTCAGACCAGAAAGGTTAAGCCTGATGGACCAGATCAGGCCCGATGAAATAAAGAAGGCCCAAAAGCCCTGATTATTAATTAATTTCGTAATTAATTAATAAGGGAAAAATCAGCTATTGAGAAGAGTCCCGATAAGGATATAAATCCTTATAGATTAGCCTCAAGGGGACCTAAAAGGATAAGGAATCAGTTTCCTACTATCTAGGACTCCAAAGTCTATTCGAATTATGAGACTTACCCACCAAGTCTCCTATACCAAGTCCAATTCAAGGACTCCCAACATCTATATAAGGGGTCTCACCCCCACCAATCAGAACTACGTTTTTTGACTTGATCCTTGGCAATCAGCAAGGTACGTAGACATCTTGTTAAGGCAGATTGAGTCACGAAACACAAGAGCAGTCAAATCGAGCCTCGAAGCTCACGTCCCTTAGTACTAAATACAAGCAATTATATATATTAGTTTTTAATCCATAACATATATGAAAAATAGTTACGGGTAATATTTTGACTATCTTGGAGGAAGTCAATTAAATTTGTCGGACTAAATTAATAATTTAGTTCTCATCGCATTTTCATTTATGTTGTGTTTCAAATTAAGTTTTATGTGTTGTAATCTTTATTTTAATGTTTGAATGTATTCATAATTTGAATTTAAGAAATGCAATGATATTTATTTAATTACATTTAAATATTTTTTAATTTAAATTATTATTTAAATAAATAATAATAATATTCTAATATCGGTTAATTGCATTTATAAATACCCGAAATCAAAATTTTATGTAATAAATTAAAAGAAATACATTAAAAACTATTATTTTAATCTCGGTCCAAATTTGAACCGATGAATAGTGTCGACCTAAATTTAGGCCGGCACTATACATCGGTCCAAATTTGGACCGAGATTTAGTCCACTGTTAGGTGAATTTGGACCGAAATCGGTCTAAATTTGGACCTTTAGGCCACTCTTGAAATTGGCCTAAGGGATATTTTCAACATGGGATTCACATAAATGAGTAGAAGTATATTTAGGTAGGGTGCACGTCACAGGCCTGTCATGATGTCAATTAGCGAAACCGTTTTACTATTTTTAATAATTATTTTAATATTAGAAATATCCAGAAATAATAAATGTAATTCTAAAATATTTACATATATTTGAATATCTAAAAAGTTATTAATATAAATGAGTATTATGATGAAATTCGATTGTTACTATCAACTAACTTTAATTTTATATTTAAGTTCACTGTATATTAGTATGACAATTATATTTTAAATTTTATTATATTTAATTAATAAATGACATGTCATTTGGACATGTCTTTTGACAAAAAAATATATTTATAAGTATGCTTCGCGAAATCCCGTAACATGTACCCAGAATCTAAGAATCTAGGACACTAGTTGTACATATTGTGTACGAAATTGACCTCTACAAATATTAGAATACTTTGTGTAAAAAGTACATAGATGTGAGCATATTTGGACAGTAAAAAACACTATACTAGTACTTATTTCATTGTTTGCCGGGACTTTGTAAAATAAAAAAAAACTAAAAAAAGAGAGACAAATTTCATATTTACATATTCACTTGTATTTATATTATACTATAATAATATGAATAGTTTATAATTTGGTTTAACGATTATTTCTATTTTATAATTTGGTTACAAGAATTGTACCCGAAAAAGACATTAAAAACAGATGAAAAAAGAAAGAAAACAGTGTCCTGCTCGAATCCAATTATATGAAGTATGAACTGACAGGCCGAACCAGACTTCTTGCGACAATACCATTTGCTCAAATTATTCATCTTCGCTTTCCACCTGTTTGTTTTTTTATTTGTGCTTTTGCAATTTTTTGAGACCATAAATAGTAAGTAAGAAAATCTTCAATTCATTATTTTGATAAAATTTAACATTTAACCTTTTCCTGTTTGTGAGTTTGTGTTTTCACGAGGTTAAGATGACCCAGGAGTATTATAAAAGATGGAAGGGTGGAGTTTATGTCATACTCTATTACTTATTTATTAGAGCAGTCAACAATACGTCCATGCATCTTGTTGTTGAACGAAAGAATTAAATTTTCAGCTGTCTTTGTCTCTCTCTGATCATATTTTTTTATATGTTTGTTTTCGTTTTAGGTTGTTCTGGCTTTCCTTTAAAATATCTGAAAAATCGCTACTTATCTATTAACTTTAAAGTGTTTACTAGGGGTGACAATCTTTAAAGTTCGTAAAATTTTAGTCTGGCAATTGATCTTAATGTTGGTTTCAATGTGTTGAGTAATTTATCAGTTAAGTAGTTCTATTGTAGTTTGGATGATTTGCAATGTTATTTTAGTTTTAATTTAAAATTTTGTTTCTCCGTTAGGTCTGATATGTAGTTTATTATAATTGGGTATAGATTTTATTTTTAGTATTCGTTTTGGCTGTATAATTGATCAGAGAGACTGTACATGAAGTAAAAATAGTTTAATTACATGTTGCTGCTAAGTAATTTTTTTGACTTATTATAGGACGTAAGACATGTGCTTTGTGGATTGTTCTATTATGTTGCTGGTATAAAAATCAAAGTTATATAATACCGAGAACTTCTAGCAGACTAGATTGGTATGAATATCTTAGAGAGAATTTTGGAAATATGTTGTTCTGCGGTGTCCCAGCTTTTAATTATTCGAACAGTTGCAGGATTGTTTCACTATCGATTTTTATTAAATGTTGATATATTAGACTGGTGCTTTATGAATTTTGATTGACATAGGTTCTATGTACAGATGGCAAACCCAGTGATGTTGCGGATTTGTTTGAAAGAGTTTCGCTTAGTGTCATGGTGAAATGTTATAGTGAGGCAATTAATGATCTTAATGGTCCTATTGAGGCATACTCAACTATTTCTTAACCATACTAGCATAAACCATCTATCTTTCACCAGTTGTGCAGGTCTAATTTTCCAAATCTTATATCTTTTCAATTTAACTTATTTAGTACTATCTTTTTTGTAAATTTATCACTCTTATTTACCATGCTCTCATGTTGTCTGCACTTCCATCTCTTACCATGAACCATACCGCTGATAGAAATAGTAACATATTTTGCTATATTTATGCAAGTTGTAAAACCCAATACCTGAATATGTTTTATTTTTTAACTCCATGTCAGCAGATCCATCAAGATCCGAGAGAGAGAGATGGGGGAGGGAGGGAGAGATCTTGACACTAAAATACTTTAAGAACTTAAACTTTAAGTGTTTAGTGTTCGGCTTCTTTTATTGTAACTAGCAATGCTCTATATGCGTACATTGTAACAAATGTCGGCTTTGCACTGCATCCTATATTAGAGTATAACTATAAAACGATCAAAATCAAAATTGACCTCAAATAATAGTATAGTGTTAAACAATCTATTGCAGATATTTTCTAGTGGAAAAAAACTTCAGATGACCACAAATAAATTTTGCAGCAAATTAAGAAAAACTTCTACTGAAAAATAAAATTGTTTTCCTTCTTCTACATAATCCAGTATTTAAACAATGGTATGGATGATACGTCTGCCTAAGCTAAAAGTGTCATCAGAGTGCCAAAATAGAAGGAGACTGTAAAAAACAATTGAGAGACTCCTAGCAGTTTTTGTGTCAATTCCCATTCCCAAACTTTTGTAATTTATTTATTTATTGATTGATAATTGTATAGTACATGGTGGTCTGGACACTACAAGAAACGCCACATGGCGGCCACGTCACCTGCCATGTCAGCTGCCATGTCATACAAATTGGAATCAGATTGATGAGTTGGCATGTGGGACCCATCCACGTGTCCTGCCACGTGGCAATTGACACAGAAAAGACCTTTTTCCTACCAAAATTGGTAGGTTTTGAGTGAGTATTTTCTACCATAACTGGTAGGTTTTGATTGATGAATGGTAGGTTTTATGTCAGAAGACATGAATATCAGCATTTCCTACCAACCATTTCCTACCACTGTTTAGCTTGAATGTGGTAGGAAATACCTTGAATGTGGTAGGAAATGGCTTGAATGTGGTGGGAAATGTTGGACAGTTTTTTATAAAAAAATTTATTTCATTGATAACAATGTAGAACAAGTTGTACATAAATTAATATCTAAATCATAAGCATACAACAATAACCAAAATTGAAAAATTCATCATAAATCACAATCCGGACATATCACCATTATAAAATTAAAAAAAAAATTACATATCCGTGATAATTGCATATTAGAAATAATAATTCATTACAACAATTAATAGATGTTTCAAAAGTTAAGACTAATCATCTTCAAGTTTCATCATTGTTGAATCATTTGCCTTCATTCTTTGTAATTTCTTCATTATCGTTGTTGAATAATTTGTCTACATTCTTTGTGAGTTTTCCATTTTCGTCTTTGTTTGTTTCATTTCCTTGGTCTCGAGTGAATAAAATCTACATAAGAAGAGATTATAAATGTTAGTAGTCATTAACGTACATGAACAATTAATACATGTAGTAAAAACAAATAAGTAATTATATGAACGAATCAAGATAAAAAATATGTTAAAAATATTGAAATGCATACATATATATGAGATGGTTTAAATGAAGAAGATGAAGATATTTACCAAAAGATAAGAAGAGGATGGAGAAATTATGAAATGAAATTTTGGTGGAGTAGATGAAATTGAAAGTGAAAAGAGGAAGACAGTGGTTTATAAGTTCAAGTCACCTATTTCCTACCAATATTGGTAGGTTACGGGTTTAGGCGGAATTTTCAAATTTTTGAGTTTAATTTTGGCTCCGTATTTGAAATTTTCATTTTTGATTTTGGCTCCATATTTGAATTTTTTGTGAAATTAAGGTTCATTTCCTACCAATACTGGTAGGTTTTGAATTTGACGAAAATTTTGAATTTTTGGTTTTGGCTCCATATTTAAAACTTTTAGTTTTGGCTCCATATTTGAATTTTCGTGAAACTAAAGTTCATTTCCTACCAATATTGGTGGGTTTTGAGTTGGACTTTATTTTTGAATTTTTGGATTTCGCTCCAATTTTAAAAAATTTGAATTTACTTTCATGTTTTAAATTTTCGTGAAACTACAACCAATATAGGTAGATAATGGGGTTTAACGATTTTTTTTTAATTTTTAGTGTGAGTGCAATTAGTAAAAAGTAAATTAAATATTTTAAAAAAAATTAAATATCAATATAGGACTAAATACTAGTAAACCAAATATATTTTTTTTCTAAATTTTTTATCATATTCCTAAAATATATAGAGAAACAAACAAATATATCTTAGTTAAAAAATTGGATAATATTTATTAAAAATCGAATATTATACGAAATTGTTAAAATAACAATTTAATTACTATTTTCAGGTGATGCCTTTTCCTACCAATTTTAGGTCTATTTCATACCAAACTTGGTAGGAAATACCCAACTAGGAAAAGGACAAACAATTGTTTTGGGCAAAACCTACCAATTCCGGTAGGAATTAAAAGTTTGTTTTATGGATCTATTATTAAAATATAATAGCTTAATTTTAAAAAATTCAATATTTCGACTACATGTATAAAATTCATGTATCTAATCATCCTAAGGTTGGATTATTAAAAAATAAAAATAAAAAAATCCAAGTGTGTAATCCTAAACATCCCTAACACTTTGAGTTGAAAACCTAACTCAATCTTCGAACAATCTCGACGTTCTGTTTTCTAAACGATTTTCTTAGTCATAATTGTTTTCTTACCCAATTTTTTTTCCTAGTTTTATTTCACTATAAATTGACATTTCACATTAAAAGTTTTAATTTATCGAATCATTTTCATATTTAATATTTTTTTCGTAATAATTATAATTATCCAAAAAACAAATGGAAACACGGGACTATAATTGTAATCAACTAACTTTTAGAGTTCCTCTATTAAAATTAATTGATGTTTATGTTTTTAGAGTTTGATAAACGAAAATGTGACAAACAATGGGCGAAAAGTACAAAAAATATATTTTTCTTGCATTTTTTTCTATAAATCTATTATAAAAACATAATAGCTTAATTTTTAAAAATTCTATATTTCAATTACATGTATAAAACTCATATCTAATCATCCGTAAGGTTGGATTATTAAAAAAATCTAAATGTCTAACCCTTCCCCGAAACTTTGAGTTGAAAACCTAACTCAATCGTCGAACAATCTTGACGTTCCGTTTTCTAAACGATTTTCTTAGTCATAATTGTTTTCTTACCCAATTTTTTTTCCTAGTTTTATTTCACTATAAAATGACATTTCACTTGAAAAGTTTTAATTTATCGAATCATTTTCATATTTAATATTTTTTTCGTAATAATTATAATTATCCAAAAAACAAATGGAAACACAAAATTGTAAGTGTTTTCAATATTAAAATGAATAGATGTTTATGTTTTTAGAGTTTGATCAACGAAAAT
The DNA here is from genome assembly GCF_009905375.1 of Apium graveolens. Classification (NCBI taxonomy): domain Eukaryota; kingdom Viridiplantae; phylum Streptophyta; class Magnoliopsida; order Apiales; family Apiaceae; genus Apium; species Apium graveolens. The sequence continues at coordinate 18,997,751 of NC_133654.1, read as the reverse complement.
GTGACAAACAATAGGCAAAAAGTACAAAAAATATATTTTTCTTGCAGTTTTTTCTATAGATCTATTATAAAAACATAATAGCTTAATTTTTAAATATTCTATATTTCAATTACATGTATAAAACTCATATATATAATCATCTGTAAGGTTGGATTATTAAAAAAATCCAAATGTTTAACCCATCCCCGAAATTTTGAGTTGAAAATCTAACTCAATCTTCGAACAATCTCGACATTCTATTTTCTAAACGATTTTCTTAGTCATAATTATTTTCTTACCCAATTTTTTCCCTAGTTTTATTTCACTAGAAAATGATATTTCACTTGAAAAGTTTTAATTTATCGAATCATTTTCATATTTAATATTTTTTCGTAATAATTATAATTATCCAAAAAACAAATTGAAACACGGGACTGTAAGTGTAATCAACTAACTTTTAGAATTTCACTATTAAAATGAATAGATATTTATGTTTTAAAGTTTGATCAACGAAAATGTGACAAATAATGGGCGAAAAGTACAAAAAAAATAAATTTCTTGCAGTTTTTTTCTATAGATCTATTATAAAAATATAATAGCTTAATTTTTCAAAATTCTATATTTCAATTACATGTATAAAAATCATATATCTAATCATCCGTAAGGTTGGATTATTAAAAAAAATCCAAATGTGTAACCCATCCCCGAAACTTTGAGTTGAAAACCTAACTCGATCTTCGAACAATCTCGACGTTCCGTTTTCTAAACGATTTTCTTAGTCATAATTGTTTTCTTACCCAATTTTTTTCCCTAGTTTTATTTCACTATAAAATGACATTTCACTTGAAAAGTTTTAATTTATCGAATCATTTTCATATTTAATATTTTTTTTCGTAATAATTATAATTGTCCAAAAAACAAATGAAAACACAAAACTGTAAGTGTAATTAACTAACTTTTAGAGTTTTAGTATTAAAATGAATAGATGTTTATGTTTTTAGAGTTTGATCAACGGAAATGTGACAAACAATAGGCGAAAAGTAAAAAAAATATAATTTTCTTGCAGTTTTTTCTATAGATCTATTATAAAACATAATAGCTTAATTTTTAAAAATTCTATATTTCAATTACATGTATAAAACTCATATATATAATCATCCGTAAGGTTGGATTATTAAAAAAATCCAAATATCTAACTCATCCCCGAAACTTTGAGTTGAAAATCTAACTGAATCTTCGAATAATCTCGACGTTCTGTTTTCTAAACGATTTTCTTATTCATATTTATTTTCTTACCCAATTTTTTTTCCCTATAAAATGACATTTCACTTGAAAAGTTTTGATTTATCGAATCATTTTCATATTTAATATTTTTTTTCATAATAATTATAATTATCCAAAAAACAAATGTAAACACGGGACTGTAAGTGTAATCAACTAACTTTTAGAGTTTCACTATTAAAATGAATAGATATTTATGTTTTTAGAGTATGATCAACGGAAATGTGACAAACAATGAGCGAAAAGTGGAAAAAAACACATTTTTCTTAGTTTTCTCCCATTTCCTACCAATATTGGTAGGAAACGACCTGAATTATTGATATTTATTTATGCTTCAAAAAAATGTTATATATTCTTAACAATACGTGGCATGTTGATGTGGTTGGTGGGGTTATTTTCACATTAAGATTCTACCAAAACCTACCAACCTTGGTAGGAAAAACTTTCCCACCAAACTTGGTAGGAAATGGTCTCGGATTGATGATATTATTTCTTTTTTCATAAAAAAAGTTTAATCAATAGAATAAGTGAGGGCTGATGACGTGGTTGGTGGGACCATTTCGGTATCAAATTTTGGTCAAAACCTACCAAAATTGGTAGGTTTTGAGTTTCCCACCAATATTGGTAGGTTTTGGTGCTTGCGTGTACAAAATCTGGGCCCCACCTAGAGCAATTCCTACCAGTTTACGGGTTGGTAGGAAATGGTAGAGCAATTCCTACCAAATTTTTCTGGTTTGATTTACTTGGTAGGAAAAATCCGTTTTTCTTGTAGTTGGATGTTTAGTTTGTGGATATGACTTTTTTAAGGATTTATAGCTTTATTGCCACGAGGATTTATAGTATTTAATAAATATAGTTTTCTAATATTGACTTGATCTGAATTTTGTTTACTTTTATTAGTTTAAAACTCAAAATGTTACCGATATAGCTTGCTCATTGATAAGGTACACAATACCTAATCTAATTAGCTAACTTCTGCTTGCAATCATAAATAAATTACCTTGCTACGATACACATAATAAAACTTTGTTTTTATATTTATGATTAACATGAGAAGTTTTTGCATGTAGATGCTAATCTATGTTCTTCTTTTTGAGAAGTCGAGTTTGCTGCCTTGGATGTATCTGCATTACTCTATTATATTCAACTTGAAATTTTGAAATGCATAATATTAATGAGAAATGTATTTATATATTCTAGGAATTTTTTATAAAGTTGAATCTTTGACACATTGATTGAAATTTTTAGCATTTACGTGCGTTATATTTATTTTTCATCAATTAACTTCTCTTACTCATGTGGTAGATAAAAAAACACATATATTAGCATTTTCAAGAACTATCCCTAATACTATCTATAATATTTGAGTCATTTTGCGTTTCTCTTTTGAAAAAAAAAAGGAATTTATTGCGTGCGTATCTGCAATTTGTTTGACAGGAAATGTATGATATTGACATGGGTTTACAACACATTGAGGCTCTCAAAGCAATTGGTGTCACTGAAGTGGTTCTCGCTATAAATTTCCCAACCAGAGGTATGATATTATGTTTAGTGTAAAATTGAAACGCTGTTTGCATGTAACTTAGTCTATTTATGCATGTCTCTAAAGGAATTTGAGATTAATCTTGACATCAAGATCACCATTTTACAAGAGACTGAACCACTTGGCACTGTTGGACTCTGGCTTTAGATAGAGATAAGTTAGTGGATGAATCTGGTGAGCCTTTTTTTACTTTAAATAATTAAATAATAATGTCATCAGTGAGCACCCTTGAAGCAGATGATTTAGTTCACAAATCCCATGCGAGTAAAGTGTTCATAATGGTCACTAAGGTAAATATGAATACAAGTTATGGCTTCAAAATCTTCTCATATTATGTTATGTCTGCCTATAATTTTTTTTGATGTGGTTTAAATTAAAAAGAAATCCTAATTTAATTTTATAGGTGGGAAAGCCTTCAAAATATGGAGTTGTGGTTAGGAAAGACTATACTAGACAACTTAAAGAATGTGTCAGAGATACCAAAATCATGTTGGTAACAAGATCAATGCTGGGATATACTTGTTGAACCCATCTGTCCTCGACCGTGGATAGTTTTGTGGGAGATATCAATGGAGTCGTAACTATAGACCAAAAGTTCTACTTTTTTAATAAGAGTTTGACTGCCAAAAAGATCAAGGTCAACATTACATTACTTTCTTATATTTGCAATTCTGACCTTTGTATTTCTTATTTTCCATATCTCCCGCAACTTTCATTGATACTTAAGCAGTACTGTTCTTATTTTTAACTTTATTTAAAATTTCATTTTCTAATACACTATCGTAGATATTTCTTTATAAAGGTTGAATAAGACATTAGATTCTCATTCATCAATAACTCTTCTTCCGGACTGGATAATTAAAAAAATAATAATATGATAACATGTGGTCGTAGTTTAGTAGGATAACTATATTATATCTAACAGTTTAACAATTTAGTAGTTTAGCAAATATATAATATTATTTTTTTTATTTTTTTTAATAATAGAAAAATCTGTGTAGTAGTTTAATAATTTAGCAGTTTAGCGGATATATAACACTATTTATTTATTTTCTTAATAACTTTGGAAAATTGTAGACAATAAAGATAAGCAGATTGTTGGTCTCTATGACGTTGTTAATTCATTTCTGGTTTACACGACTTCAAACATTTTTAAGTTTAAAAAGGCTATATAAGCGAAAATAAAAGTAGCTTAATACGATATTAATTGAATGTCGTGTCGTTTCGTGTCGTGTATGTCGTGTTAATTGAATATTAATATATATTAAATTTAATATTAATATAAATTAGTATATAAGATTTTTAGGTAGAAAAATTATAAAAATATGAAAATATATACTTAGATCTCAATTATATATAATATAATAAAATCAAATAATATTTTAAAAATAAATATGCATACATTTATTATAATTCGACATATATTTATAAAAAATATTAAAATTTAATTATAATATTTATTAATGTCGTATACTTCGTGTCATGTACTCGAATGTTAGATACAAAACCGACACTAAATCACTACCGTTTACTTTCGTGTTCGTGTACTTTCGTGTCGTGTACAAAAAATGCAAACACAAACACTAGATTTTCGTATCATTTCGTGTCATGTAAGTCGTGTCGTGTACAAAATTGCCGGGTCTAAGATTAACAATGTCAGTTGCATCTTAGTCTATCTCGAAATCATCCCCTCCACCTAGGGGTGTTCGCGGTGCGGTGTGGTGCGGTTTGGACCAAAACCGCAAACCAAACCACAGGTGCAGTTTGTCCAAATTCTCAAATCGCCGCCGCACCGCGTAAATCTTAAACCGCGCAAAACTGGTTTAAGCGGTTTAAACTATTTAAGAAAATAATAAAATTTAGTGCAGGGTGACTTACAATTTTCAATACATTACTAAATGAATTAATAAATAAGTTCTAAGTTCGTAGTATTACTTCAAAATACAATTTTAGTAAAGCTGAACTATGCACTACCATTTCTATTTTTTTGGGCATACATCAGATAAAATTTCAAATTATCTTAGTTATTGACAAAAAAATAATAAATAGTAACATCCAATCATCCAATTGCTACATAAATGCTTATTATATTTATTTATTTTTATTATAAATGGACAATAATATTATATATATATTTATATATATATAATATTGATAATAATAATATGCGGTGCAGTGCGGTTTGAACCACTTGAGCAAAGTCCCAAACCACAAACCGCACCGCTGCACTACGAAAAGTTTAAAACACGCGGAGCGGTGCGGGACGGTGCGGGGCGGGCAGTTTGTGCGGTTTATGCGGTACGGATCTCAAATCCTCGTCTGAACATTATTTTTCTTAGCATAAAATATAACAATCTGGATTTCCGACCCATCTAACATGTCTAACAATCAGAGCGGTGCCTGAAATTTCACATGACGTGTGCAAAATTAAAAAATGTGCCTCAAGTCCTAAAAATAAAAAATTATTAAAAATTATATTTTTAACATAATTGAAATTAATTTAAAATTTAAAAAATATTACAAGTACACAACAGTAAGGTAAATAATTATCGACAAGAAATAATCACATAAAATCTAAGTCATATGTAAACTTATTTAAATCTATATATAAATATTAATTAATTAATTAATATTTTGAAATAAATTTTGTTTGAATATATGTAAATATTACTATAATTTAAAATATATTAATTACCTAAAAATTGTATTATTTAAAAAATAATTTTAGGTACAGGTTATTTAAGAAAAACTACTATTTCCCTTTTGTTTTATTATCAAGACTGATAGTACGTAGTACTTATCAAAAGAAAAATAATATATTGTACATGTTATTTAAGAAAAACGTAGTCTATAGTACGTATCAAAAAAAATAACATTCTTATTCCCCTAGTAATTTTTTTCCTAAATGTTTTGTAACTTATTTAATATTTAGGATTAAATTGTTTTATAATTTTTCTCAAGTTAATAATTTATAATTATTTAATATTTACAATTTTCTAATCTTTCTTTTACTTGTATATTTTTTTTATTAGAAAAAAAGTTATATGTTGTTTCTATTTTTTCAAACAAATAAAATATATGTATATATACTTCTATCAAGAAAATGTGCCTCTTAAATTTTTGAGAACACCCTCACGTCTCTGATAACAATAACCATGTGTAAAAATAATTAAAGGCTTCATTGTCTCAGGCGCATCAAATCACAACTTTGCAAATCATCAAACAATTTTCAAAGAACATGACTAGTTAAAAAAATATTATCAAATCATAAAAATTAATTAAAAAGAACCCCACCGCTTCCCTGGTCCAACCTTATCAAACTGGGGGAGTTCCGATGCATTGTTGTCGACTGTAAGAATCGCCTTTTATGTCTTTATCTGATTGCAGTTTGAAATTCATATAAAAAATGAATCTTTAGATTAAGAGGGCTATTACAAGACATACTGTGTGTGCACCAAGTACGCAAAATAGAGGATGCACCAAAGAAGAGTCTACTTCTCTCATCAAAAATTAAAGGTGGAAAAATTTGATCCTTGATCGCTTCCAATTGCTTCATGTCTTATATGGAAGTGACAACTCCAGCAAATTCAACTAATGTAAAGGTGATAATAATAATAATAACTACCATGTTGCATAATATTCACTTAAATAATGTTGCTAAGTCTCGATACATCATCATTATTGAGTAATTTACAATTTTAAACGTTAGGTTATAGAGAAACATAAAGGATTTCATTCGACCGGAAGCTATTTTGTATACTGAACATCAGTTGATGTTTAACCATCCATAGAACATATTAAAAAAAATTAAGATTTGCACGGGTTATAGGCTAGTAAATATTAAATCAAGCAACCTTGGTTGTCAACCATCATCAAGCCATCTAAATACTGCAGGATCATTTTATCCCAATCTTAATACTCTATGATCATCTTTTTAATGGCCCTTATAGTGTTACTGCTGGCTATTTTAGTCGTCAACTAACAATAAATCCACTAAAAGTATGCACATATGACCTCTTTTTATTATTTTTGTGTATAATATAAAATATAATATTTTATAAAAAAAGTTGGTACGATGTTATATATTTTTAATAACTTATTCGAAATTTTTAGGTTTTAATTTTGTTTACATTTAACAAATAGTGAAGAATATAAAACAGGAAAAACAAGGAAAATTTTAAGTCAATGTATCTATACTATACTATTATAAGAGAAATATGGTTTCGTTTGGTAGGTTGATTAACTTATTCAAAAAATTTGTAAACAATTTCCACAATAAAGTTTAAACAAATATAATTTATTAAAAAAAATTAAATTATGTATCTAATATATCTACTATAAATTATTATCCATCTTAATTTCTAATCGCACTTAACTTCTTTATACCTCTTTTACCGGGAACCAAACACTTCCAAAATTAATTTTAGTGATTCAAATTATAAATATAAAAATATAATTAATAAATAAAGAAAAAAATTAAAAAATACAACATTAAAAAAACAATACCAAATCATCCAAAATACATCACTCCTATGCAAACTCACACTTTCCCGCGCAACCAAACAACCCATAGGCTGTTTTAAAACTTTAATTATCTAAATTTTAAATCCTTCAATAATATAATACATAGGAAATAATACGTAAATATTTTAACTTTCATTAATCTCGATAATATATAATTATTGTCTTTTTGACTCTTTTTAAGATTTTAACTATTTAAATTTTGAATCATTCAATAATATAATACATAAATATTTTAACTTCATTAGTATCAATAATATATAATTTTTATCTTTTATAATTTATTTTTATAGAATAATAAAAATTAAAATTATAAACATTATAATCAATCCGTACATCGCACTAGTTATAAGTTAGTACAAAATTATACGACCCCAAGTCTTTTGGTCAAATCATTATTATTGTGGGGTGCATCGTGCTGAATATGTGTGCTATTTAAACTTTTTGGGTTTTAAACATTAAATTTGTGTGTTTAGTACCAAATTCGAAATTTTCAGATTTTAATTTTTGTTAAATGGTCTTATAATCACTAAACTGGATGGAAATTTGTAATTGGGTCATTCAACTCAAAAAAATTTCAATCACATCATTATATTCTTAAAAAAATTCAATTCGATAAATGACTGTTACATTCCATTAAATATTTGATGGAAAGTTAACTAAGTTTGGTGACTTGGTTCGAATAAATCAATCATGACATATATAATCAGCCGAAGTGATGTTTGGTCACTCAACTGACTAGAAAATTGTAATCGGGCCATCAAACTGAAAAAGCGTTGACCATTACATCCGTTAAAAGGTAAAAATAAACTAGACAAAAAGCTCTGCTACAAACACCTCTTTTCTTTCTTAAAAAAATCCGAAATTTATAAACAAATACAATAAAAAAATTAGTATATATTATTTTTGGGGTTTTAAGCATGTGAAATGAACTAATTAATATTTTTTATTATTGAGGAGAATATATATCGATACAAATGAGATCAATATGTTTTTTATCAAAAAAGATTAATATGTATTGTTTTAATTGGTTTCAGTTTTAGGGTAATAAGATGCATATATGTACTAATAATTAAATTTAAAAAACACAAGCATGACAAAGTCAGAGATATATACACACGAAACACAAGCATAATATCTAATTCGCAAAAGATAAATACCTCTCCACTGTTTGTTTTTGAACTTTTTCTTGTTGATGAGCTCCCTCTTAAAGAATTTCATTCCCGAAAATGATCTAATTTTGTTTAGTTTCTTGTGTCGCTTGTAGCCTTGTTCGAACTTCATACTGTGAGAGAGATTCTGAGAGTGAATGAACAAATGACCGAATCTGTAATCGTATGACTGATTAACTGGTTGATGTGTAAATGTTAGGCCCGTAATCAACTGTAGAGGGGGGTGAATACAGTTAATACAATTAATTCGACAAAGCTTCAACATAATCAACAATTTTTATATTAACAAATAAAAACTGATTATAAACGTACTCTCTCGAAAGGATGAACAGATATCCTTGAGAGCTGCTAGGTTATGCGAAAGATATAATAATGTTCGCAATACTTATAGCATGAACCTAACCTGTGCTTTATATAGAGCACAACTACACAATGTATAAGGAATCCTATTCTATTAACACCAAGAAAACCTAATAAAATACTTCTGAGATAAAGTCCTTCACCGCCTTGAATTCCTACTTTCCTTATTCTCTTCGAATATCTACTGAAGTGACAAGTTCTGATGACATCATCTGCTGATCATCAAGTACTGATATAAGTACTGATGACGTCACTCTTCAGTAAATGCTGATATAAGTCCTAATATGAACTACTGATAGTTTCTGCTGATATCATCAATTATATCTAACAATATCCCCCAACTTGCGCATTATGACAATATGTACAAGTTCCAATTGATGATGTCAAAACTATCTAAATGCAGAAATCAAGTAATCATATTCATTCTTACTTCAGTAAATATCAAACTTTACTCTTCATTCTGAACTCTAACACAGTCTGAAAAATCTTCAAGAAACTTCCTCAGCAGATTCTCTTCCATTACATCCAAATATCATTGCATCCTCTGTTTATGTTCCCTCAGTTCATATGTTGATTCATCATTCTGATAGATGGCATCCCTGAGATTATGTAACTTTGAATTTCCAAGTGATAGATCATCGAGCTCCAGAAACCCAAATTTCTTTCCATCAGGATTAAAGGTTAAAAATTTAGTCCCTAGACTCATTTCTATCTTGGCTCCTCCAATAGGCATATCAACAACATATTCAGATTGATCAATGTACTTTGGAATGCAGTTTGATTTATAAGGAATTCCTCTCTTCTTTAACTGTATCAGGTTCTTTATGAATGCAGACCATCTGGCAGTTACAGAATTAGTTACCTTGAGAATTGTAACAATAAGTTTCAATTCCTGCCATAGTTTATATCTTAACTATTCTTGATTCAACCTTAAGCTTCTCCCAGACTCCAGAAAATAGATTATTTTCTCTTCAGCATGATTAATAACAATTTGTACTTATACGATCTTCTGTAAGTCTTCAAGCATTACATTGTCTCAAAATCCTGTCAAATAAGAATGCTTTCTCAGAGTCAAAGCATCTCCTACAAATGGATCATAAGCATTTAATCTTCCAAGACCACTTGCGATTCCAGGTTGTCTAGATCGAGAACTTCCATTATAAATCTTCTTTAATGTTTCAGAAGAATCTCTTCTAAGTGCCGGTATCTTGCTTCCCCATAATAGTTGCTTCTTTTCTTCAAAAGTAAGTCCTGGCTTAACAAAGACTATGTATTCAAAATCAGGATTTGATAAATCTGCTTGAATTGGGTTTAAGAAATCAATAAAATATGAGTAGAATCAGAGCTTGTGATTGGTTGAATAACAACTTCTTCTTTAACTTGAGCAATGTCAGAGGTTAATTTCAGTTTATCAGCCCAGTCAGCTCCATAAATCTTCCTTCTTTGGTGAGCTTGGCTGATTTCTTCTTCTTCAAATCTTTCTTCAGTATCATAATCTTGAACTACTGTATAGATTGGATCTATCAGTATTTGAGATTTAGTTGTCTTAGATACTGATTTCTTCTTTGCAAAAACTTTGGCTTTAGGCTTTGAAATCCTTGACTTCTCTCCTATCTTCTCTTTTCCTTTAAGCTTCGTGTCAGCATTTAAGATAGCTTGATATCTGAGAGATCTTTCATCTTGTGCCTGACCCACTTTCACTATAACTACACCTCTGGTTGGTCTGTTACAAGGATCATCTTCATAAAGTACTTGAGAAATAACAACAATATCAGCATTTGTTGTCTTCATGGAATTCTTGAAGTCTTCCTCCATTTGCCTTAGCTGTTAAAGATCAACTCCATGATTTTCTCTTTCAAAGATTCTTCTACTCATCTCAGAGTCAAATGTTTGAATCTTTGGATCTTTGTAGAATAGAGTTGTCTTTCTTCCTTTTACTTTCAGAGTTTGAAGATATTGACTTGCGTCAGCACCAACTTCTATCTCCAGAATACCTTGGTCTTCATTAGCAGCAGTTGTGACATGTAAAGATTGTTACATTTTTGTAGTCACAATCAATTCTTTAACTCTTATTATATTTCTCTTACTCTCTCCACCTTGTCTAGATTGAGATCTAGTGATTGTTTTTGATGAACCACTAACTCCAACTAGCTCTTCACCTCTTTTCCTTTCATTATTCTTCTGTCCCCCCTTATTACCTCCATCAGGACTTTCATCATCAGTATTTGTCAATGTCAGCTGTTTGCATTTAGATTTAACAATTTTTTCCCCCTTTTTGGCATCATCACCAATCAGTAGAGAAAGAATCAGCTCCATTGAATTCTGTACTTCTGTAAGTTGATCAGACATTTGAACTTGTTTAGCTTCCTATAGCTTGACTGGCTTCAATTGCATTCCGTCTTACAACTATTTGAGAAATTTGTTTCTGAATTTCCTGATGAGTAATCAGCCTTGAAGCAATCAATGATTCTTTGATTTGATTTATTTGAGAAGTGGTTACTTCTTGAGCTGTATGTAAGGATCTGGCAACTAAAGTTGATGCTTTTAGATGATTCAGCATATCAAGATTCTTAATCTTCTATTCTGCTGTTTCCAGATGTGCAACAACTTTTGTTCTGGAAGTAGGATATGTTTCATCTTTCCAATGAGCATTCCAGAGATTATCAAAATAATCATGTTCCTTCTTAGCATCTAACTCTTTCATTCTCTGTTGTCTCACATGTATAGGCATATCTTCAGGGAAGAAACGATCATCCTCAGGCTCTATAATAGAATTAGAAATAATAGCTTCTTCACCATAATTAGATTATTCAATAGCAACTGAATTTTGCACTAATTGCTGAACTTCATCACCAGCTTCAGCATGTAGAATAGAATTAGAAACTGGCGGAATATGTGATCCAACAGCTTCAGAAGCTTTCATAACATCAGCAGTTAACTCCACATCTTCAAGAATTATAGATAAATGAACTTGAGCTTTAAAATTTACTTCCAGGACCTCAGTTCCTGTAGAATGCTGTGGTGACCCTGAAATGGATAAAACTTAATGAATGGACTGTTGTGCTACTTCATCGTCAGCAACAATAGGGATTTCTTCAGGTGATGGAATAGTAGAGTAAATGGGCTGTTTTTCAACAAAAATAGGGATTGTCTCATGTGGTGGAATAGTAGAATATATGGACTGCAAGAAAGTATCAGTACTTAGACTTGTAGGGAGATTAACAACACTTGGTACATCAAAGTTTATTTGAGGTTCAACAGACTGTTGTTCAGCATCTGTTTCTTTAGTACTCTGTGCACCTGCAAACATATAACAAGTAAAACTTATTCTCTCTATTCTTTTAAAGTAGTCTCACTACTCCTCACAACACACATTTTATGACTTTTAATAGTCAGAGCTTCCTCACATGGATTACTAAATCCTATCTCTCATCTACCTCTCCTTTTGCCAGAGAGGATCCCGCCTCTCTTTAGTTCTGTTTTTCTCTCAATCTTTTCACACATCTCACAGAAAAAGCTCAGAAATATTTTCCTACAGAAATAAGAGTTGGCTAAAGAAGGGTGATCTGTGGTCATACAACTAGAGGTAGTCCTTAAATAAGTTCTATAAATAATCATACCAACAGGATTTATATCCAAAAAACTAAATGCTGAAAAGACCAAATCAGTATTTAGAATAAATGCTAATAAAGTAATAACAATAATTATACCTTGTGAATCTGAAGTCATAATTAAACTCACATTCAACACTGTGGTTATGACAGTTGTTATTCACCAATAATGAGAACCTCCATTTGAATTGGAGAGGATTTGATCAGGTTACTGTCATGTACCATGATCTCAAACCTTGTTCTTCTTACAAAGAACTAACACTTGAATGTGTTTAGTGAAAACTCTTACAGAGTCTTCAGTAAAAACTGATGAAACCTCTGTGTCTATGTTAGTATCATTAAGATCTACCTCAGCAAGTAGTCTCTAACCAACTAAATGTTATTTCTGAGTGGTGGGCATAATTCAAGAACTATGTCACTTGATTTTTGGCAACATTTGAGAAATGGATTCAAGTGTTTCAGTTATAAGAAGAAATTTAAGATATATGATATTTGAGACTGAGTGTGAATAACTTTCTTGGTGAGAAAAAGAAAGTTTCAAGAATCTGAATCGAACATAACACTCAAAGATTATAATTCTCATTGGTTAAGAATTAAACCTTTCAAAAATTTCTTCCTTAACAGCAGTTACTTACTGTAGTATGCTCAATATGTACTGTAGTAAACATATGAACTTAAACAGAGATTAGTTTATCACATGCACTATGAAAAATATCTGAAATTAAGCATGCAATACTTATTTGAATAATTAAGCTTAAGTACACATAAGACAAATAACAACTAGCCAAATAAGAGAGCAAAAGAAGATTAACTATTTTCATTAATTAGGAAGAAAATGAATCAAAGAAGAATCATAAAATAGTCCTAACACAAGCTGGAAACTATTCCTAGAAACTATCCCATCTTCAACTTCTTCAATGCTTCTTGCTTCTTCATTGCTCGGCGGTGATAAATTCCCGAGATAGTCTTTGCAAGAGAGATAATATTCTCTTGCAGCTCGAGAGTCTCAAGCCTACGCCTCTCAGCCTCTTTGGTTAGGCGCTCTTCCTCCAGAGTGGTTTCTACTTGAAAGAACTGGAGATCCATTTATTGCTCAAAGCACATCTCCTCATACACTGACGATGGAACGTCATGAGGACTAAAAATTTGATTGTTAATCTTGACTCTACATCCCAGTGGATCATAATAGACTTGACCCTTATCAAGCTTGAAAGCAAGATAATAAACTCCATCGTGAGTACGAGTGAAAAACTAATTTTGAGCCATTGTGATGATATGAGATGAGAAGTTATGTATAAAAAGGCAGTGAAAAGTTTTGAAAGTGGAAGGTGTGAATTTATAGCATAGGAGATAGAAATTGAAAAAACTCTTTGATTAACCATGTAATAATTAATCATGTTACGTATACACGATTACGCGTATCTAGATAAACAAAAAGTAATCTCTCTCTCTCTCTCTCTCTCTCTCTCCAGATTCCTATTCTCAATGTGAGTACTTAAGTGTTATTAGATACTTACATCAGTAGCTAACCCATTTAAGCAATTAAAAGATATTCCACTAACTCACTGTTTAATTAAAAATACTGTGTAACCATTTATTTCGAATAACTTTAAAATAATCAATGAAATATAACAGTCAATCAAGGTTTGACCATTATTAGTATTTTAATTATGACTATTAGGATTTCAGTCAACACTGATTTGACCAATATCAGAATTTATCAACTACTAACATGATCTATTAGTCAAAGCAAGTTTAACTAATAACAGAGCATGTACGCATAATCAGTAGTTCAACATGCAGTTTTCAGATAGGATTCATAGAATATAATTGCATGTTATCATGGCATCAACATTTAGCACAATAATCAGTATCTAACAAGTATTGACACATAATAAGATACCATGCTTCAAAATATTAACAGTCTTAATTATCAGAGTTTGAGAATTATCCTGATATCATTTCCAATTCATTCACCAATCTTATGAAAGTAGCTTCACAGAGAGTCTTGGTGAATATATCTGCTACTTGCCGATCTATTGGAACAAAGACCAATTCCACTGTACCTGCTTCCACATGTTCCCTTATGAAATGGTACCTGATGCTGATGTGTTTAGTCATTGAATGCTGCACTGGATTTCCTGTCATTACAATAGCACTTTGATTATCACATTATATAGGAATAGCAAAATAATCTATCCTATAATCCAGTAACCGATTCTTCATCCATAGAATTTGAGCACAACAGCTTCCTGCAGCAATATATTCATCTTCTGCAGTTGATGTGGAAATTGACTTTTGTTTCTTGCTATACCAAGAAACCAATCTGCCACCAAGAAATTGGCAGCTTCCAGAAGTGCTTTTCCTGTCTATTTTGCATCCTGCAAAATCAACATCTGAATATCCAATTAGCTTAAAGTCTGAATCTTTAGGATACCATAATTTAATATTCATGGCGCCTTTGAGATACTTAAAAATTCTTTTCACAACTAATAGATGTGGTTCTCTAGGATCAGCTTGGAACCTTGCACATAGACAGGTAGCATACATGATATCAGGTCTACTAGCAGTCAGATATAGGGTTGAGCCAATCATACCTCTGTAGTTAGTTATATCTACTTAAGAACCAATATTTAAATCTAACTTGGTTGCATTGGCCATGAGAGTTGATGCAGTTGAGCAGTCTTGCATTCCAAATCTTTTGAGTAAATTCCTGGTGTATTTGGATTGATATATGAAGATCCCTTCATCAGTTTGTTTAACTTGTAACCCTAGAAAGTAACTCAATTCTCCCATCATACTCATTTGATACTTGGACTGCATTAGCTTTGCAAATCTCTCACAAAGTTTATCATTAGTAGATCCAAAAATGATATCATCTATATATATCTGTATTAATAAAAAGTCCTTACCATGGTATTTACAAAATAGAGTTTTATCAGTTGTACCTCTTGTGAAACCACTTTCTAGAAGAAATAGAGCAAATGTTTCATACCAGGCCCTTGGAGCTTGCTTCTGTCCATAAAGCACTTTATCCAGTAAGTAGACATGATTTGGATACCTTGGATCAATGAACCCTGGAGGCTGTTCAAAATAAACTTCCTCTTCAATTTCTCCATTTAGAAATGCACTATTCACATCAATTTGGTACACCTTAAACTTCTTGTGAGCAGCATAGTCAAGAAAGATTCTAATTGCCTCAAGCCTTGCAACTGGAGCAAATGTCTCATCATAATCAATGCCTTCTTGTTGTGAATAACCCTTTGCAACCAGTCTTGCTTTATTCCTTGTGATAATGCTTTTAATGTCAGTTTTATTTCTAAACACCCACTTTGTGCCAACTATAGATCTTTTTTTGGTCTTGGCATAAGAGTCCAGACTTTGTTCCTTTCAAATTCATTTAGCTCCTCTTGCATTGATGTAACCCATTCAGCATCTTGCAGAGCTTCTTCAACCTTCTTGGGTTCAGTTTGAGATAGAAAAGAATGGTAGAAACATTCATTCTGAGTGGCTTTTCTAGTTCTTACACCACTGTTAGGGTTTCCAATAATTAAGTCAGGTGAGTGTGACTTAGACCATTTTCTTGCAGATGGAAGTTAAATACTTGAAGATGAACCTCCCCCTTGATTCATAAAATCTTTATTATTTCTTTGATTAGTACTATTGTTATTTCCTGATGCTCTCCCTGAATCAGTGTTTCCATTGTTATCAGCATTTGACTCATCAGAGTTTGAGGAATATGAGTCTGATGATCTATCTACTGATGTTTCTTGAGTTGAATCACTTGTAGAAATCTCTGGATTTGAATCATGTTGCTGCCCCTCAACATATGCTTTAGTGTTAGAAGAATTTTTCACTATTATGTGGAACATCATAGCTTTGAGTGATATCAGGATTTACTGTATCAGGATCAGGATTCAAAAGTTCAGCATAAGGTACTTCATTTTCAAATCTCAGTTTGTCATGGTCATTTGCATCTTCTAGACCTGTTATCTTCTTGTCATCAAAAGATACATGTATAGATTCCATGACTGTTCTTGATCTCATATTATAAACTCTGAAGGCTTTTATGGACAATGGATATCCCACAAATTTTTTTTATTAGTTTTTAGATCAAACTTGGTCAGCTGCTCCGGATGAGTTTTGAGAACAAAACACTTACAATCAAAAATATGAAAGTACTTCAAATTTGGCTTCTTTCCCTTCACCATCTCAAATGGTGTTTTTCCATGCTTGTTGATCAATGTTGCATTTTGTGTAAAGCAAATAGGTCTGTACTTTACCATCCAAATAGTCTATACCATGAACTTGTTTGAAACCTTTTGCCACCAGTCGCGCTTTATAGGTCTGTACTTTACCATCCATATCAGTTTTCTTCTTGAAAACCCACTTGCACCCTATAGGTTTTACCCCTTCAGGTGGATCAACTAAAGTCCATACTTTATTTCGATACATGGATTCCATTTCGGATTTCATGGCCTCTAGCCATCTCTCGGAGTCTGGACTGTTCATAGCATCTTGGTAGGTAAGAGGCTTGTTAGGTCACACACACACTGTAGAGGGGGGTGAATACAGTGTATAGTACACTCAAATCGAACTTAAAGAACTTGAGTAACAAACTTAATTGAAACAATAAACTCTGTTACAATATGAAACTGTTACCTCTCAGTGATGAACAAATATTACGAGAGCTGCTAGGGTTACAATGAATAATCTTCTCGAATATGATAACACTTCTAGTGTAAACCCTATGCCTGTGTTTATATACTACACAGTTACAAGATAATCGCTAATTGATATGGAATATAATTCTGCTTCCTAAAATATATCAATCAGATATCTTCTATTCCAAGTATTCCATTCTTCACGGAATTCCTTCTTCATGCATATCTCTTCTTATGTTTTATCTCTATCTTCTTTCCTTTAATCATCTACTGTCCTTATCTGATCGTCCTTCAGCACTTAAGTTCTGATATCTATCTTCTGATGATTATCTCCTGATAATATAAGTACTGTTATCCTTAAGTCCTGACTTCCAGTATAAGTACTGATCACCAGTTAAGTACTGATCTATCCTGTTCACACAAGATCTGAAAGCTAAACATAAGACATATTAGCCATGACATTATCAAATATATCTAACAATCTCCCCCAACTTGTAAATTAACAAAATATACAAGTTAAACAGATATTTGATGATGTCAAAAACATTAAGTACAAATGCATGAGAAATAGACTAGATAAATACAACTTACAGTCCTTAAAGTTTTACCAATTTTAACTTCTGATAACAACTTCAATCTGTATAAACATCAGAATTTAAACAGTTGTAGATCTTCGACTTGGCTTCTTCATTTTCTGATCTCTCTGATGTCAGGAGTTGTTCTGAGATAATTCTTCAACAAACATTTCTCAGCATATCTTAGTTCATCAATCATTCTCCTTTTAACATCTTTAAGCTCTGCAGTATCTTCACCAGTTTGAAAGATTGCAGCTCTGAGATCATTAATCTTTGCTTTCCTTAACTCCTGGTCTAGTCTTATGACATAAGCTTTGTCAGATTCAAGATTGAATTCAAGTCCCTTAATACCAAGATACGTTCTGATCTGTGCAGTATTAGGCTTCATATCAACAATATCCCCATTGTGATCTCTGTACTTTGGAACATATCTGCTGTCAGACTTAACAGAATAAAGCCTTTTCTGTCTCTGAATCTGTTCTTTTAAGTAGTTTGCAGCAGTCTCTGTTATTCTGTCATCCACTTGAAGTAAGAAAAGTACATGCTCCAATTCTTCAAAGGAATGGCATTTTGTCTTATATGATAAACCCTACCATCTGTCATGAAATACAACATGATGTATTCTTTCAAGTAGGTATGGTAAACCATCTGTAACGACCGAGGAATTACGCTTGTATTATATTATAATAATAATAAATTATGTGTATTATTATGTGATTAAATGTGTTAAGTCGTTGAACCCTAACTGCTATGTGTTATGTGTTGGTTGTTTTGATCCAAACGTGTTTTGGATATTTATTGAGCGTTCTATCGTCAGTTATATATATTATATCAAAACCTGTACAGCTCAAAACTATGTTTTAAAAGCCCGTATTTCAAACAAAATCATTGGCCCTATTTTGCCAAAAATGCCCTATACCGTATCGCTATTCTGAACCCTTAGACGTTTTACAAATTGACCTTTTTCGCGAAAAACGACTTTTTCCGGACCCCTTCGGGTACCAAAAACCCCACAAAAATCACATTTTTATTTTTATATGATTATGAAATTATCATATATCATTTTTCTTTGTATTTTTGTATTTTTCACAATTTTTGGGAATTTTTAGTATTTATTTTGTATTTATTGGATATTTAAAAATTCATTATTAATACCCAAAAATTATAAAAATTGGGGCCAAATATCTTTATTAGGAGTATAATTAGCCCCTTAATTTTACTTAGGGGTATTATTTTCATAAATATAAATACCTGAATTACTATTAATTAAATCAGTTAATTATAATTAAAAATCAGAAGAAAAAAATAAAAAGAAAAAGAAAGGGGATTAGGGTTAGGGTTTTGTGAAGAACAGCAGCAGAATCAATCGGAATTTTGAAGGTGATTCCGGTGACAGAAATTGAAGTGTGAGTAACCGATTTGAAGCCCAAAGTCTGTTCTATCAGATTATCACGTCAAAATCATCAACCGAGGTATTAATTTGTGTTTCGTAATTTCGGATTAATTTCTTGAATTCGGGTTTGAAGTTCTGGTAATTGTTTGATGATTATGTTAGTATAGATGTTTAGATCATCGATTTTGGAGTCGATTGACACCGGTTTTGTCGAGTTTGGCTTCGGGTTTTGTCTCGCCGGAAAAGCGGCGCCGCCGCCGCTGTTATCGGTGGTTTAGGCGGCGGGGACGGATAAAACGAAGGAGGAACACGACAGGGGAGGCCTGGGAACGAAAGGGAACGAAGCAGCAGAAGAAACGAGGCCGATTGATTGCCGTTTTTGCTTCGTCGGAAGTTTCCGCCGGGCCGGAATCTGGGCAACGGCCGGCTGTTCTTCCCGACCCGATTGGGTTGGGGACGACCCGGTTTCTAACCCGGTTTCGACCCGGGTTTAATCCTAATAACCCAAACCCTGTTGATGTTTTTGTGTTTTTAGTTAATTAATTAATTATTTATATTTTAGTATATTAAAATCAGTTTTTAGTAATTCTAAAAAGTAAATAAAAATTAGTTTTAAATTCTGAAAAATAGTATTATTAATTTCTAAATTATTTTATTAATTTATAAATTCTAATTTAATTATTTAATTATTAATTATTTATCTAATTATTTATTAGTTATCTAATTAATTAATAATTAGGTAATTAATTAATAATTAGGTAATTAATTAATAAATAAGGATTAAACTGATTAATAATTTGATAATTAGTTAATATTACGAGTAGTGATTCGATAATGAGAATTATTATTCGAGCGTTAGTTATTCGAATAATATTACAGTAATTGTTCGTATCATATAATTAAATACTGATAATTAATTGATTAACGAATCGTTTAAATTCCAATAATAATATATTAGTTCGGTAATATTCGAGAATAGTGTGTAGCTCGTATTTATACGAGTGATTAATCGTTGAGTTGGTTTATAATTTGAGTAATTCGTAGTTATTCGATAAATAGCGTATCGGTTAATTAAGTTGATTGATTATTTGTAAATAATCGATCTAATCAAATAAATAACGATGAGTTGTAAATATTTGTAATAAATTGTGATTAATCCTAATAATTAGGGATTAGTTATTTTAAATTAGTAAATAATTATCTATTAATTATTTATTAGTTATTTATTTATTAAGTGATTAATTATTTCAATAATTAATCACATAATTTTCAATAAATCGTAACTTCTTCGTTTTAACTCCAAAAATTATAAAAAAAATTATTTTTGACTTTGATTTTTATTAAATAATTATTTAAAAATTATTTTAGGATTTAAAAGGTTGTAATAATTATCTATACTGAATAATAAATTGAATTATCAGTGTTTAATTCATAACAATTCAACCGTTAGTCCGATTTAAGTGAAACGAAGACCCCTAGACTCAGAAAAATGAGACGAATCCAATAAAAATAGTTGTAAGTTATAATTTATTCTGAAAAAGAGTGGTTTGGTGATAACTGATAGTTCGTAGGTCCTAGTAGGGATATAATTGAGCCGAATAAATCCCGAAAAATTATAATAAAATCAGATAAGACTAGTAATGCAGGTATAAGCCTAGAATTGATTCTAAAAATAATTATAAATCTAGAAATTAATTGTGTGCTTTACATGTTACGTGTTATATGTGATTATGTGCATAAATGTGTTGTGTAAATATATGTATATATATGCGAGTCAGATAGAAACGCATGGATAGACTGATAAGGTTGCGTGATATCAATTCAAGATACACGTATATAGTAAGTTATCTAAACACCTATATTTCCATGATTTGTTCAGTGTTAGCAAGGCAGAGCAAGCTAGGGTCAGAAGGTAGTGAATTAAACCAGGTTAAGTACGCACAAGGCAAGTTTTTCCCCTATTCTAAATTCAGAATAGTGAATTATATTTCTTTTCTATCATATCAATTCTCTTTGATAACCATTGTTCATATGCACTGTTGTCCATTTATTATTACTTGTTCCAGTTTCATTTCAATTCTTGATTTACCCAATTTATTGAATTCCCTGTTCATATTTCAATTCTTTTACCCTACATATATTCTGGTATATCCTGGTGTTGGGATTTATCAATAGCATACCGATTGTTCCGGATGCTCAGCCTTGGACTGGATGGTTACTATAAAGGCTGGGTTTTTCCCAGACCATTAATTAATAGGCCATAGTTGCCTGAGTACTCCTTATGTTGGTTGGGTCTATGCAGTTGGGTATAGATCCGCACTATATTCTGACTGATCAGCAGATTATAGTGCATATGTTGGTTCTTGTTTCCAGTCTTGTTCATTTGGCACTCGCCATCATTGGCAAATTATTATCATATACAAATACAGATGATTGTTCAAACCAGCAGCTTATTGGTTCATTTATTTCTCTCTCTTTATAATATATATATATATATATTGTTGCAGGCTTGTTGAGCAATTTTGGCTCATTTCTTTTATTGTCACTCCTATTGTTTTACAGTTAAGGTAGAGAATGAAACCCATCAGGACCCGCATAGTCAAGAAGCGAGTCAAGCAGCGGGACCCTCTTATACCAAGAGTGTTCCTTCCTATTCCCGAAGAGAGCTTTGAATTGCCAGATCAGGTGTAGCAGGATAAGTAGTAATGTTGGGTTGAATAAAAGTTTTGTGTAGTTTGAATAAAAGATTGCGTAGTGAAACTGTAGATAGAATAAAGTTTTGTAATAAAGAGAGTTCTTGAGACAGGTTTTATTTAGTTGGGTTTGTAATAAAGTGTAGTGCATGATTCTTGTTTCCAAACTCAACCCTTAAAAGATCCTGAGTAGTGATAGTTCGGGGTAATTATTATATTAATATTCCGCTTGTGCAGGTATAGTTGGTAATTGTTGTTAATAATGCCCCAAATCTATACCCCGGATTTGGAGGGTGTTATACCATCTGTACAGATTCTAGTTGATTTAATCTCTCAGGAGTTGCTCCAATACCTGGTTCACTCAAAGAAGTTGGATCAACGGTAGTGTTGTGTACTCTTCTTTCATCAGCACTTCCCAATCCAGTTTTATCTCTAACTTCCTTTCCAGTAACTACTCTTGCTTCAAAACCACTTGGAGTAGTCTTCAAAGATTGAGTCTGTTTTGCTTTAGTGAATCCTGGTAGGAGTGTTTTAGATCTATTTTCTGATATCAAGTTAACTTGAGCACTGTCAGAGGTTACTTGCTTCTTCTGAATATCAGAACTCACAATGCCTTAACTCTGAACAACTTGAGCCATGTCAGAGGTTGTTTTAAGAACTTTTCTTGAAGTCAGAACAAGATCATCTTTTCCATCAGTAATTTCTTCTTCCTCAGGAGGTACATAAGGCTTGATAGGTTCACCAACCTTTTCTTTACCCTTGGATCTTGGATCTATCTGTGGTTGTGATCTAGCCAAAGTTTCTTCAGTATGTACCCTTTCTTTGATCACAATGCCTTTAGGTTTTGGAAGTAACTTTTTACCAGAAGCTTCAGATTTAGATGTGACTTTCTCTGATTTAAGTCTGACTTCTTCTTCCTTTAAATTTTCCAAGTCCATCCCTGGATTTTCTTGAAGAAATAACTGTCTTGACATCTGTCTTGACATTTCCTCATCAAGATCTAGAAGTTCATTTGAACTTATCCTTGTACCAGTAGCATAACTTATTCTTTTCCCAGTATCAGAACTTATTCTGTGACTATCTTGTCTTGATGTAAATCTTCTACCTTGACTTTGACCACTACCCATTCCAGAGTTTCCTTGGTCATCTTTTCCATCATCCTTTCCTTGCAGTGTCTTGTTGGTTTTGCATTTGGACTTAATTACCTTCTCCCCCTTTTTGGCATCAGCAGGTAATAAAAGAGAGATAAGTAGTTCCACTGAGGTCTGGATTTCAGTAAGTTGTGATTGCTGAGAAGCTTGATTTGTCAGAATTTGATCAATCTGAGCTTGTTGCTTCTCTTGAGTTTTCTCAATATAAGCAACCCTGTCAATGGTAGGTTGGAAGAACTTTTTCTTATCAATTTTCTAAACGTGTTCCTGTTTGATAAAGTTCTCCTGAATCTTGTGTAGCTCTGCATGAGTGTTAGAATGAAGACCTTGTAGATGTTTAGTACTCAATGCAGTGACTCTAAGCTGGGTTTTAAAATCATTAGAATGTAACATTTCATCAGCTTTAGTCAAGTGCTCAGCAAGATGTAAAGCATTTGGAACACAGGAAACTGAGTTCCATTCCTTAGTCCACTCCTGACCTGCAGGAGTTTCACTCCAAGGTACTGGTGCATCCCCGATAACAAACTTCTTTACCAGTTCAGACTTTGGAAGAGTCTGTTGAGGAGTATGTCCTGAAGGACCTGCTTCATCAGCATCTACAGTTGTAGCAGCATCACCAGTATCTCCAATATTTGCAGCATCAGAACTTAGAGAATCAGTATCTTCTGATAAGACAACAGTGTGAGTAGCAATGGAGGCTTTAGCATCCTCTAATTGCTGATCTGATATTAAGTTCTGATCAACCACCATATCCTGATGCTCACCTAAAATCTGATCATCAGCATCTTGATGCAGAGAAGGTGTTAGTGATAACTCAGGAGTTTGAACAGCATCAGTAACAGGTGTTGTGGAAGGATTATTTGCAGTTGGAGCTTCTAAGAAAAGTATTTCAGGCACAACCAGGTTCTGAATATCAATTTCAGCACTTGTGCCCGGATCAACAAGAGACACAGAAGGTGAACTAGCCTTGGCAGATACATGTTCCTGAGATGAAGTTGATGGAGAAGAAGTGACTGGAGCAAATTCCTTGGCTTGTGAGATCAGAGATTCCTGATCCCCTACCTTAGCTGCTTCCTCCTCATCATCTGAAATTGGCCTTTGTGCCCTCTGTTTCTTGTATTTCCTTGTTGATTTGGATTCTTTGGGAGTTTCAGGAACCGTCATACGTCTAAGCCTCTTGAGAAGCCTAAAACCCCCAATTGCAGAATCCTTCTGAGAAGTTGCCTTCTCAGCTTCATTTACCACAGGTTCTGAAGAAGGAATCTGATCCTCAGAATCTGATTCATCTCTCAAAGTAATTCTCCTCCTCTTTTGAGTTGTGTGAGGAACAGTCTTTGTTCTCTTTGGCTTAGAGGATGTAGGCTTCACAGTAGGTGCTGAAGAAGAAGGTTGAGCAGTCTGTGAAGTGGAGAGATAGGATTTGAGATAAGTTCTGAGGGTAGGTTGAGTAGAATGAGAGGTAGGTACTGAGATTGATGGATTTTGGTTATGGTGAGTTGATTGAACATTTGAGTAAACAGATTTGTAAGTAGCAGGATCAGCATTTACCAGAATCTGTTTCACAGACTGAGGGATCTGTAATGGTCTCACCATTGATTTCTTTGTGTCAGCATTTATCAGGTCATTAAAGTACCTTTTTGCAACCTTAAAAGGTGGGGTTTGAGTGCTGACTAACTGGGGTTCAGCAGTACAGTAAGTGTAAATAAGTTGAAAGAATCTAGCAAAGTAAACAACATTTCTATCCTCTGTCATCCTATCCCCAATAAAACCAATTATTCCAGTTGCAAAATCAAAATGAGTTTGATGGATAATAGCATACCCTATGTGCTGACTCAGAATTGGGATGGCATCAAAATTTGAACACTTGTTGCCAAAAGCCTTGGTGATGCAATCGAAGAAGAAACTCCATTCTCTTATGATATTAGCCCGTTTTAACTGTCCAAGTTTCGTCAGACTCTTTTCATATCCCAATTCAGCCATTAACTCCCGAAGTTCTGATTCCTCTGGTATAGAGAAGGTACAATCTTCTGGAAGATGTAATGCTTTTCATACTGTACCAGGAGTGACTACATAGGATGAATCACCCACTTGGAAGATAATACTGGGAGTGCCTCGTTTTCCACCATCATCAAAAACTCCAGTCCTCCAGAACCGCAGAACTTGTTGACTTGAAAATAATTCAGGCTGAGTTAAGGTGTACCCAACCTCACTATGTGCAAGAAGATCTTGCACAAAGTGCAATTCAGATGGAGCGTCAGCATGATCAAGAATTGCAGCAAAATTGTTTGGAACAAACTTTGCTCCATCAATGATTAAATCCTTTGGGGCCATGTGAAAAAGAATTGAGATTCAAGTATGCTTGTTAGGTGTTTGAGATAATATCTGTATGAAAACAACGGAAAAAGTAAAGTGAAGGAGAGTAAAAGTAAGAAGAGAGATAAAAGATGAAGAAATTAAAAAGATTACAGAAATCTTCTCTCTGCTGTACTTATAAAAAAAATATTACCGTTGGACACCTGTCAGACATGCAGTAATAACGGATAGTTATTGGGCTCGAGAAAATAGGAATGATTACTTACCCAGTTGCCTTGTTTCAAGGAAAAACCGTTCCATTTATCAAGAGACACAGTTTTAATTCAAAATTTAAACCGTTAGCACTGATTGAATTATTTTTCACTGCAACATTAATATTCTGAAAATGAATCAAGTTAAAAATGACCGAGATAATTTCGATGAATAAGTGCTGACAAAGAATCAGAACTTAAATAAAGACAAAATTTAAATGGTCATCAGAATATCAATCAGGATTTATCAACACAAGATAAAATAACTCAGAGACACAATCATGAAGTAAAAACAGTTTTCATTAATATACCAAGTCAATACATTTATGAAATGGAAATTACATTAATACTTATACAAGATTTTCCCTAAGCTTCTAATCCTAACGTCAACAGCTTTAGTCCTAGCTAAGAAGCCTGACAAAGCTGAGGATGAAGAAGAACAGGTAGAAGACGAGATTAAGTCCTCTTCCTCTTCCTATCTTCGACGAACAAGATGGCGAGTCGTATGATTCGCTCTTGCTGACGGATAGCTTCCAGCCGTTCCTCCTCCAATCGCTCCAGATGGCGATGGTAGTCCATATAGAAGAATAGGAGGTGAGTTAGCACCTCCTGTGGGACAGAGTCCCAGATCTCCTCAGGAATGGCTGTTACATGCCACTCCTGCCGCCAGTCGGCACAACTAAGCTCCATTGTGAAGGTTTGTGTGTTCAAAAACATGTTGTATCGAACCATTGTGTTCTTGACAGAAGAAGGAGGATTAGTGTGGAAGAAGGATGTGATGGAAAGACTGATGTGAAGTGGTTGTTTATATAGGCAAAAGAATGCCAAGAGACGCAAAGATATTTAATGCTGACAGGTAGAATTAATTCTACCTCGTCTCCCTAGACTTTGAAAAAGAATAACAGTCATTGGAAAGAGGAAGCATGGTCTAGACCGCACAAAACACAAAAAACCATTAATCCTAATTATAGTGACTATTAATCTTCCACTTCAACATATGCGAGTACAAACTGAGACTGTTATTAAAATTTATTCATAGATAAGCCAAGTAAAGGATGAGACTGAGAAATCAGAACTTAGACCTATACTAGAACTTAACAGTCATCAGAACATAATTTCTTAACTCGAAAAAGGAATGCCCATCTTAGTAAATACTCATACATGTTCTGAGTTATGGACGTCAGAACTTAATCATCAGAACGTGTTACTCAGAACTTGTCCTCAGAATTTGTGCAATAATGACACAATGACTGTTTATCTAAAATAACATAGACCACCACAGAAATTTTCATCATTCAGATGGAGTGATTAGTGTGTGCATTAAGCTAAAAACAGACAAAGAGTAAAGTCTGATTCACTTCAGTATATCTTAGAAATAAGGCAAAACTAAAATTTTGCTAAAGATCTGTCATTGTCCTGAAACCTACTGATGAATGAGTTCATGCTTGAGTCCACCTCAACTGTTTTGTGCTCATTTTATGCATCTTTTGAAATTCTATTTTACAGTGGCTTCTCAGTGTAAGTGAGTCACGACTGTTTATTAGAATTTATGCTATTATCAGAGTATTTCTCCAGTAATCATAGAGTGTGAAAAGTCACCAAGAAAATATTTTGCTTTTCTAATGCATATTTACTTAATACCAGCAATGCACTTGGGTCGTTCCTTTCACATTTTTACTCTAGATCTCAAAGGAGTACCTGATTTTATTCTTTAATCTTTTTGCTTTTTCTTTTTATAAGAGAGGTCTATCAGCACTTAGTGCACTCAGCAGTTTTACTAGTATCAGAACTTAACAGATGAGTAGCATTATTCTAATTTGTGACTTAGTAATAAGATATACAAAGTGAACTTAACTAAGCTCAGTTATCAGAATTTGCTAGTGTCATAAGATTTCCATTGAAATAATTACTTCTTCCATGGAGTCATTTGTTTATTGAAGATTACTAGGTCAGTATCTAGCACAGTTATCCTCATAGGATTGAATAGGTACTGGAACAAACATATCACTTATCAGAGTTTAGAAACATATATCAGACAACAGTCAGTACTTAAAGACATTTATCAATTAAGCACAGAATACACAATGATATTAATTCTGTAAATACTGAGCATAAAGTCTGATAACACAGAACAAGTCTAAGCAGATTTAAAGAAAGAACCTGAAACCATTCCAAGTTCATTTACCAATCTTGTAAAAGTAGCTTCACATAATGGTTTTGTGAAGATATCTGCCAACTGTTGATCTGTGGGAACAAAATGCAATTCCACTGTACCTTCATCCACATGTTCCCTGATGAAGTGGTACCTGATGCTGATGTGCTTTGTCATTGAGTGTTGAACTGGATTACCTGTTATAGCAATAGCACTTTGATTATCACAGTAAATAGGGATTTTGAAATATGTTAACCCATAATCCAGTAACTGATTCTTCATCCAAAGAATCTGTGCACAACAGCTTCCTGCAGTAATATACTCTACTTCTGCAGTTGATGTGGAAATTGACTTTTGTTTCTTGCTGTACCAAGAAACCAATCTGCCTCCAAGAAATTGGAAGCTTCCACTTGTGCTTTTCCTGTCAATTTTGCAACCTGCAAAATCTGCATCTGAGTAACCTATTAGTTTAAAATCTGATTCTCTAGGATACCATAATCCCAGAGCAGCTGTTCCTTTAAGATACTTAAAGATTCTTTTTACAGCTGTTAAGTGAGGTACTCTTGGATCTGCTTGAAATCTTGCACAAAGACAGGTAGCATACATGATATCAGGTCTACTAGCAGTTAGATAGAGTAGAGAGCCAATCATACCTCTGTAGTCAGTAATATCTACTGATTTACCGGTATCCTTATCCAGTTTTGTTGCAGTGGCCATTGGAGTGGATGCACTAGAACAATCTTGCATTCCAAATTTCTTTAGCAAGTTTATGGTATACTTGGTTTGACAAATAAAAGTGCCTTCCTCATTCTGCTTGACTTGAAGGCCCAGAAAATAGCTAAGTTCCCCCATCATACTCATCTGATATCTTGACTGCATTAGTTTGGCAAACTTCTTACAAAGTTTGTCATTTGTAGATCCAAAAATGATATCATCAACATAAATCTGGACCAGAAGTAAGTCCTTTTCATGGTTGAGGTAGAACAGTGTTTTGTCTATTGTCCCTCTGTTGAATCTACTTTCCAGAAGAAACTGAGCTAAAGTCTCATACCATGCTCTAGGAGCTTGCTTAAGTCCATAAAGTGCTTTATCAAGCCTGTAGACATAATCTGAATGTTTGGTATCTACAAAACCTGGAGGTTGTTCAACATATACCTCTTCCTCCAATTCTCCATTGAGAAAAGCACTTTTCACATCCATTTGAAAGACAGTAAACTTTTTGTGAGCAGCATAAGCCAAAAATATCCTTATGGCTTCTAACCTAGCAACTGGTGCAAACGTTTCATCATAATCAATTCCTTCCTGTTGAGAATATCCTTTTGCAACCAGCCTTGCCTTATTTCTTGTAATTATGCCATCACTATCAGTTTTGTTTCTGAATACCCACTTTGTACCAACAACAGATCTATTCTTTGGTCTTGGTACTAGGGTCCAGACTTTGTTTCTTTCAAATTCATTCAACTCTTCCTGCATTGCTTGCACCCAATCAGCATCTTGAAGAGCTTCTTCTACTTTCTTTGGCTCAGTCTGAGAGAGAAAAGAATTGTATAGACACTCATTTGAAGTACCTGTTCTAGTTCTGACACCTGCATCAGGATTTCCAATTATCAAATCAGGTGTATGTGATTTTGTCCACTTCCTTGCAGATGGAATGTTTTCTCTAGAACTGGATGCTCCCCCATGATCCATGCTATCTTCATTTTCATTTTATGATGCTCCCCCTGAAACTATGCTCTCTGAGTTGGATTCTTCAGTATTTAGATTGTCAGCTCTTTCAGAACTTGGCTTATCAGAACTTGACGAATCAGAACTTGAAGAGCCAGATGCATGTTTTGATGTTTCTTGAGATGTGGTAGAATCTTGAGTATGCTCCCCCTGCATAGGTGCATCTTCCTTTAATGTAGTCACCACAGTTTCAATAACATCAGAGTTTAATCCGTCAGAGTTTGTAGTATCAGGACTTAGACTGTCAGGTTTTTCAGTATCAGAATATGAGTCTTCATTTTCAAATCTCAGCTGATCATGATCAACGAAATCTTTAAGACCAGTGATCTTCTTGTCATCAAAAGAGACATTGATAGATTCCATGACCACTTTTGTTCTCAAATTATAGACTCTGAAGGCTTTTGTGGAAAGTGGATATCCAACAAAGATTCCTTCACCAGCTTTTAGATCAAACTTTGATAGCTGTTCAGGATGAGTCTTGAGAACAAAACATTTGCATCCAAATACATGAAAATATTTCAGATTTGGCTTCTTTTTCTTCACCATCTCATATGGTGTTTTTCCATGCTTGTTAATGAGTGTTGCATTTTGAGTAAAACAAGCAGTCTGCACAGCTTCAGCCCAGAAATAGGTTGGAAGCTTTGCTTCTTCAAGCATTGTACGTGCAACTTCAATGAGAGTTCTATTCTTCCTTTCAACAACTCCATTTTGCTGTGGAGTTCCAGGAGCAGAAAATTCCTGCTTTATTCCATGGCTTTTACAGAACTCTTCCATTATCAGATTCTTGAACTCAGTGCCATTATCACTCCTTAGAATTTTCACAGAATCTTTGACCATTTTATCCAGCTGTTTGATATGATCAATCAAGATAGATGCAGTTTCACTTTTTGTGTGCAAGAAATACACCCATGTGTATCTGGTGAACTCATCCACTAGGACCAACGCATACTTCTTCTTTGCAATAGACATGACATTTACTGGACCAAATAGATCAACATGTATAAGATGATAAGGCTCAAGAATTGATGATCCAGTCTTGCTCTTGAATGAAGATTTTCTTTGTTTGGCTTTCTGACATGAATCACAAAGACCATCAGGAGCAAATACTGTGTTTGGCAATCCTCTCACAAGATCTTTCTTGACCAGTTCATTTATATTGTTAAAATTTAAATGAGAGAGTTTCTTATGCCAATTCCAGCTTTCTTCAATTGATGCTCTACTTAACAGACAGATTGCAGAGCCATCAGCACTTGTTAAAAGCTTAGCTTCATAAATGTTACCACGTCTATATCCTTTCAGAACAACTTTGCCTTTAGATTTACTCACAATTTCACAGTGTTCTTCAAAGAAATCAACATGATAACCTCTGTCACAGATTTGACTTATACTCAGAAGGTTGTGTTTAAGTCCTGAGACCAGAGCTACTTCTTTAATGATGACATTCCCAAGATTGATATTGCCATATCCCAATGTTTTTCCAATGTTGCCATCTCCATAAGAAACACTTGGGCCAGCTTTCTCCACAAAGTCTGATAGCAGAGCCTTATTTCCAGTCATATGACCTGAACATCCACTGTCCAGAACTAGAATATTTTTCCTGTTGCCCTGCAATCATAAGGACCACTAATTATTAGTTTTAAGGACCCAGACTTGCTTGGATCCTTTGGTCTTATTAAGTTTGTTAACATTTGCAGCGGATTTAGCATCAGAGTTTATGTTAACATTTTTCTTATCAGAAATTACATTATCAGACTTTGAATCAGAATTTATACTAGAAGGAACAATGGAAACTTTCTTCAAAGAAGGTTTTATTTGATAATAATCATAGTACAGACTATGATATTCCTTACAAGTATAAATGGAATGTCATAAACTACCACAATGAAAACAAGGATTTTGTGGTTTGTATCTAACTGACTGACTCTTAACTCCTGATTTCGAAGGTAAGGAGTTAATATTCTTATTTTTCCTGCAAAAAGAAGCCAGATGGTTAGAACTTCCACAGTTATGACATGTTTTCCTAGGTGCATCAGGAACAGATATATAATCATTGCTTTTATTCACACCTTCCTTTCCATTCCTATTTTTCCTAGGTGATTTTACCTTGTTTGCATTCTTGACATCTTTCAGCTTATGCTTAAGCTGCTTCTTTGTCATTAAGCCTATGTTTACTTCAGCTGTCTTTTCCTGTTTTAGTTTGTCAGAAGTTAATTCCTCTTTAACTTCTGATTTCTCATTATCAGTCTTTACAGTTACAAACTTAACAGGTTTTAACTTTGACTTTTGCTTAACAACAGGCTTAATTTCTTCAGTTCCTTTATCATTCTTATTTTCTCCATAACCTAAGCCCTCTTTCCAATTTTCACTACTTAGCAAATTTTGAGTTGTTCTGCCAGAGTTAGTCCAAGTCCTGATTATTTCTCTTTCCTTTTCTAACTCAGTTTTTAGAGATTCATTCATTTTTAGCACTTCATCCCTAACATAAAAAGCATCATCTCTATCCTTCTGAGTTTGATGGAATATGACTAACTCTTTTTCTAAGAAATCATTTCTTTTCTTATATACAAGATTTTCAGAAGTTAATCTTTCACATGTTAAATTTTGATCTCTATAGCTAACAAACATGGTTTTAAGATATCTTCTCAACTCATTAATATCATCAGTATGAAAAGCATAAGTGGTCTGAGGTACCTTTGTTTCAGCAGCTTCAGAACTGCTCTCAGCACTTTCTTTATCAGCATTTGCCATTAATGCATAGTTCTCTTCACTTTCAGAGTCTGAGGTGTCTGTCCAGCTTTTCTGCTTTGTGACAAGAGCCTTGCCTTTGTCACCCTTTACCTTCTTGCAGTCAGGAGATATGTGACCTTTCTCACCACAGTTATAGCATTTAATATTGGTGTAATCTCCTCTGTCAGACTTTCCTCCTCTGCCTTCAGATCTTCTGAAATTCTTCTTATCAGAACTTATGCTTTTCCTGGAAACCTTCTTTCCCTTCCTGAACTTCCTGTATGCAATCTTTGTGATTGCTTTCACCATAAGAGCACACAGCTTCATCATCTCCTCATCAGCATCAGTCTCAGGCAAGCTTTCAGAATCTGAGTCATCATCACTCTCAGAACTTGATGACTCAGTATCAGACTTTATGAAAAGAGCTTTACCCTTGTCTTTCTTTGAGGAAGCTGCTTTGGAGAATTCTTCTTCAGCCTTAAGAGCAACTGTCCTTGACTTTCCTCCTTTCCTCTTGCTTCTTTGTTCCATCTCCAGCTCGTGTGTCTTGAGCATTCCATAGATTTCGTCAAGAGTTGTTTCATGAAGATTGTAGTTATCTCTTATTGTCGTTGCCTTCAAATCCCAGCATTCAGGAAGAGCTAACAGGAACTTAAGGTTTGAGTCTTCAAGATTATACTCTTTATCAACCAATGACAAATCATTCAAAAGTTTGACAAATCTATCATATAAATCATTCAATGACTCATTAGTCTTTGAGTCAAAGTGTTCATACTCTTGAGTGAGTATTGTCTTTCTGTTCTTCTTAATTGTGTCAGTTCCCTGACATCTTGTTTCCAGAGCATCCCATATTTCCTTAGCAGTCTTGCAGTTGATTACCCTGTTTGACATTACATTGTCAATGGCACTATGCAGTAAGTGTCGTACCTTAGCATCCTTAGCAATTGATGCTATGTCCTCAGCAGTATAATCACTCTTCTCCTTTGGTACGGTCGTTGCTGCTTCACCTGCAACTGCAACAGCGAGTTTGGTTGGTTTGTGAGGACCTTCCTTGATTCTATCCAGGTATTCTGGATCTGTTGCTTCTAGGAACATGGTCATCCTTACCTTCCATATGGGATATTCAGATGGTCTCAGTATGGGGACTCTGATGGTCTCATACCGACTCTGAATTTGTGTCTTTGGTGGTTCCTCAGTTTTGGTAGGCTTAGTTGGAGTTTCTGTGTCCGACATGATTGTGTTTGGATCTTTAACTGTATGTAAGTTAACAGATATGCTCTGATACCAATTGTTAGGTCACACACACACTGTAGAGGGGGGTGAATACAGTGTATAGTACACTCAAATCGAACTTAAAGAACTTGAGTAACAAACTTAATTGAAATAATAAACTCTGTTACAATATGAAACTGTTACCGCTCAGTGATGAACAAATATCACGAGAGCTGCTAGGGTTACAATGAATAATCTTCTCAAATATGATAACACTTCTAGTGTAAACCCTATGCCTGTGTTTATATACTACACAGTTACAAGATAATCGCTAATTGATATGGAATATAATTCTGCTTCCTAAAATATATCAATCAGATATCTTCTATTCCAAGTATTCCATTCTTCACGGAATTCCTTCTTCATGCATATCTCTTCTTATGTTTTATCTCTATCTTCTTTCCTTTAATCAGCTACTGTCCTTATCTGATCGTCCTTCAGCACTTAAGTTCTGATATCTATCTTCTGATGATTATCTCCTGATAATATAAGTACTGATATCCTTAAGTCCTGACTTCCAGTATAAGTACTGATCACCAGTTAAGTACTGATCTATCCTGTTCACACAAGATCTGAAAGCTAAACATAAGACATATTAGCCATGACATTATCAAATATATCTAACAAGGCTCATCATTATCTATGAGCATTACATCATCATCTTGAGTCAAGAGAAATCCATAATATCTCTTTGGCTCATGACGAGCCCTAGTAGATCTACGAACAACCTGTGTTTCCGGAGCAGGAACATCTTGATAT
The DNA here is from genome assembly GCF_009905375.1 of Apium graveolens. NCBI lineage: Eukaryota > Viridiplantae > Streptophyta > Magnoliopsida > Apiales > Apiaceae > Apium > Apium graveolens. The sequence continues at coordinate 18,963,609 of NC_133654.1, read as the reverse complement.
ACTTCCTACCCATTTTCCAACTCTGGTTCAATATTATTTTGTACAACTCGATCTTCATCGATATCTATAGTCCTCCCACTAATTTTCTTTGAAAGTAACTCTCTTTCAAGAAATACAGCGGTTCGAGCAACCAACACTTTGTTCTCGGTAGGATTATCGAAACTATACCCTTTAGTTTCTTCAAGATATCCCACAAAATAACATTTATCCGATTTTGGTCCCAGCTTGTCAGATACCAAGCATTTCACAAATGCTTCGCATCCCCATACTTTCATAAAAGACATGCTATGATGTTTCTCAGTCCATATCTCATATGGAGTCTTTTGAACCGATTTAGTTGGAACTCGGTTTGGTGTATATGCAGCCGTTTCTAGAGCATAACCCCAGAAACTTATTGGAAGATCTTCTAGACTCATCATCGATCGTGCCATGTCCAATAAGGTATGATTTCTCCTCTCAGAAACTCCATTCCATTGAGGCGTTCCAGGAGGAGTAAGTTGTGATACGATACCACACTCCTTCAAGAAACCTTTAAACTCGAGGCTTAAGTATTCTCCTCCACGATCTGATCGTAGAACTTTTATACTTTCCCCTATTTGCTTTTCCACTTCATCCTTGTATTCTTTGAGCTTTTCAAAAGAATCGGAATTGTTCTTCAAAAGATACATATATCCATATATACTGAAATCATCAGTAAAAGTAATGAAGTAGTAAAAGCCGCCTCTTGCCATCGTACGCATTGGACCACATACATCACTATGTATAAGTCCTAATCGTTCGGTGGCCCTTTCATCTTATCCGGTAAAAGGAGCTTTAGCCATTTTGCCAATGAGACAAGATTTGCATTCTTCGTATGATTCAAAATAAAACTTATCCAAGTAACCATCTTTATGTAATTTGGAAATGCGTTTCTCATTTATGTGACCTAAACGACAATGCCAAATGTATGTTTGATTTGAGTCTTTCATCTTAATACGTTTATTATCATTATTTATGTTATAGACAGGAGTATCTATATCAAGAACATATAAACCATTAAACAAACGTGCAATCCCGTAGGTAACATTATTGAATGAAAAGGAACAACTATTGTTTTGAATTAAAAATGAAAAACCTTTCTTGTCCAAACAAGAAACCGAAATAATGTTTCTGCAAATCGCAGGCACGCAAAGACAGTTATCTAGTTCTAAAACAAGCCCAGTGGGCAACGATAAACGATAACTCCCTACATCTAAAGCAGCAACCTTTGCTCCATTTCCAACTCGTAGGTCGACTTCTCCCTTCGCCAATGTCCTACTTCCCTGCAGTTCCTGCATATTTATATAAATATGAGAACCACATCCAGTATCTAATACCCAAGATGTAGAAGTAGAGAAATTGACTTCAATAACATAAATACCTGAATCAGAAGCAGTAACAACAACCTTCTTCTTCTTCAAATCCTCCAAATAAGCATGACAGTTCCTCTTCCAATGACCTGGTTTCTTGCAATAGTGGCAATCACCAACCTTTGGAACACCACCTTTAGGCTTCAAAGCCTTGGTCGGATCAGGTTTCGGATTGACATTCGATATAGATCCCATCTTCCTCTTGCCTTTCCATTTACCCTTTCCTTTGGCCTTCCCCTTATTCACCATCAACATGAGAGCAGGGGATGTCTTCTGAACGTTGGTCTCAGCAGTTTTCAACATAGCCAACAGTTCGATGGGGTTCTTATCTATCTCATTCATATTGTAATTCATCACAAATTAAGAATAACTGCTATTTAAAGATTGCAAAATTAGGTCAATCTGGTGCTCCACAGCAATCGGGGCACCCAACTTGGCAAGGTACTCAATATACCCAATAATCCTTATAACATGCGTCCGACCGGATCACGTTCTCCCTGCTTACATGCATGCAATGATTTGAAAGTATCATACCTCTCCCGACGAGCCTGTCCTTCAAACATACGTTTAAGGTGCTCAATCATATCATAAGAATCCATATTCTCATGTTGTTTCTGAAGTTCAGCACTCATGGTCGCTAACATGAGACATTGAACATCCGTGTCATCATCGATATGTTTCTGATAAACATTATGTTGAGCACGGGATGCTCCTTCAGTGAGAGGTGCAGGGCGAGGGATATCTATGACATAGAGCTTGCGCTCTTGTTTGAGGATAATCCTCAAGTTCCTCTACCAGTCAAGGAAGTTTGTTCCTGTCAACTTGTCCTTCTCAAGGACTGATCGCACAGAGAAGTTGTTTGAATTGATTGCCATTTGATATCTACAATATTTAAAATGCATAAGATAAATTAGTTTACAGAGGATTATTAAATTATGTTCAAGTTATTATTCATATATATTCAAAATATATATCTCCCACTATTTTATCAAATTAATAGCCCTAACTATTAATTCGGAAAAAGTATCTTCTATATACTTTCTAGTGAGCCAAGATCCAAATTTTCCCAACGTTTTAGTTCAACTTTGGCTTTACTCCTAAAACATGATTGAATAAGATAGACAACATTTGTCAATTATATCAACTATATAACTCTTGGATAGTTTAGTGGAATAAAATTTATTCTTATTTATCCAATAAATCTCACCAAACTCTATGCCTCTAAGTTCACAATCCTATTATTGTAACTTAGTTAAGTTAAAACCCAAAGGTCTAAAAGTATCATATACTTCAACACGCCGTCCCATGATAGATGGGAGTACTTCGCTCTGGTGAACCCACTCCTTATTGATCTAGGGGTTAACGCGTTGGACATATTGGAAGGCATCTAAATAACTTAATATAAACATTAGGGTTTTGTTAGTATTATAACGATCATGATCCCATCATAAAGAGATTCCCAATTTTTCCTTGAATAAAATACTTCAAATCAATACTCGTCAATGGTTTGATTTCCAGGTAGTGGAGGAGTCACATCGGTCTCGCTTAAAACGCACAGCCTTACAAGGTCTATGAACCCGTTGTTGACAAAATCGCCCCATGTCGGAAATAAAGAAGATTCGGATTTTCATTCCGTGTTTCATAAACACGAGAATCTCATAATTGTTTGTAAATTTTAAAATCTTGAGTCTTATAGATTTTATCTTGTTTAGGCATGGCATGGGTGACGTATCTAATACATACATTCATGCATGATTAATCTAATTAAAGCATGCATCATTAACTATTCTATACATACATTCATACATCAATATGTAAAGTGCAATTAAGTAAATGTGTTTGGTTATGGCCCCATCCTATGTGATCTTTATCAAGCTCATGATAAAGATCAAGGTCAATCTAATATGGTGATGGAAATAAATACAACTACTTATTACATAAGTCTTCTTCTTTGTTTAGACTTCTTGTATGCCTCATCTTCTTCTTTGTTTAGACTCCTTGTATGTCTCGTCTTCTTCTTTGTATCACCTCCATTGGATAGCTGATAAGTGGCATTTTATACCACTTAGAACGTCTTAAAATAGCTTAAATTGGTGTCTTGAAATCAAGTATTTTGTGTATTTAATGCATTTTCTAGTGTTTATGCATTTCAGGGTATTAGTTGCATTTCGGGGGAGGAATCATCAAGAATAAGCCTTGGCATGTGTTCACCATTGCGAGAGGAAAGGAATGGGCAGATTACGGCGAAGAAACAGAGCAAGCTTGGAATTTTTCCAGTAGGGTCCTGCGCGCCCGCGCAGCAATGCTGAGCGGCCGCGCAGCAGCCTGCGCGCCCGCGCAGAAATGCTGAGCGGCCGCGCAGGGTCGGGGAAAAAAAGCTGAATTATTTTAGACTTCTACTTCTGTGTGGCTTCCAACTTCTATGTAATCTGAGTTTTATGGGACTATTATATAGGTAGATTTGAGACGTTTTCATAGAGAGTATTAAGGAGATTATGTTTTAGATTGTGTTTTACGCAAGGAGCGAAGGAGATAAGGAAGAAGACCGATTTAGCACACCGCAACGAAGAGGAAGCATATATTCTTATGATTCTTGTTTCGTTGTAACGTTGGATGCTAGTTTTCTTGCTTTGACTTATTTACTCTTGTGACGTACTCTGTTTTAATATAATTAGTTTAGTTATTATTTTCTTGTGTTTGTTTATCATGATTTCATATGAACCCATGATGGCGATGAGTTCTATTATGGGCTAATCGTGATCATGGGGTTACAACGGATTTATTATGGAATTCTTTAGTTAATTGTTTAATACTTTAGTGTGTGATGATTGCATGATATCTAGTATTGGTTGTGCGTATTCGTCTTATGTGCGTCGCAAACATATAAGATATGGTGTTAATCTCTTGTGAAGCGACGGTGGATCTTGAGATTTAGAACTTGCCATGCTAGCATAGGTTCATGTACGTTGTGCATGATTAGTGGGTAACTCTAACAGTTTTATTTGCCCTATGTAATCAAAAGGAATAACTTGTGCTTAAATCGTTGTGTTGTCAATTTCTGTAGACATATAGGAACTCAACATAATTGATGACTATTCAACTTCTATCTTAATTGTGGATGCTTGGTAGAATGGTATTAGTACAATGAAAGTTGGCTTTTATCAGTTTCGTGTTATTCGATTAATGTCATCACTGTCACATGCTAAATGTAATAACAATGGCTATAGAAGGAAGTAATAATGAAGTTGTGATCTCATGAGTGTTTTATTATTGATAAATTGAAGTGTTAGTTAAGTGGTTAACTAAGTAGTTAATTATAGTTAATATTTAATCAACAATTTTAAGTGTTATTATCTTAACATTGAGAAGTAATCATACATTGGTGAGTGAGTTTAATTAGACAATAATTTAGTCTGAGTCTCTGAGGGAACGAACTAGAAAGTATTCTATATTACTTGCGAACGCGTATACTTGCATGAATATTAGTGTGTGTTTTCGCCCTAACAAGTTTTTGGCGCCGCTGCCGGGGACTCGGCGTATTTGTTTAGTTTATATACTTACCATCATTGGTCATTAGGACTCAGTGATTAGGACGTAGTAGTTACTTACTCTTTTCGGTTGTGTTTCAGGTACTTTAGCAAGCGTTTATGCAAACTCGTTCTCGTGCTCGCAAGAGGACTTTAGATACAACTGAGGAGACAGACGAAGTTCTTGATATTCCGGAGAAGTTAGATTTTGAGTATTCGGATTCAGGAACTGAGCAGAAAGAACCAGTAAACATGGGAGATCGTATTGTTCAAGCTGATCCAGCTCTTATGGATTTTTCTCGGCCTAAAATCGATGATATTCAGTCAAGCATCCTTCATCCGGCTATTCAAGCTAACACCTTTGAAATCAAGCCGGGCACTATTCAGATGGTGCAGAATTCTGTTTCTTTTGGAGAAGCGGCAACTGAAGACCCCAACATGCACATAAGAAATTTTGTCGAGATCTGCAGCACTTTTAAGTATAATGGCGTGACTGATGAGGCTATCAAGTTGAGGCTTTTCCCATTCTCACTGAGGGATAAGGCTAAAGACTGGTTACATTCTGAACCAGCTGGGTCCATCACTACGTGGCAAGATCTTGCGCAAAAGTTTCTGGTGAAGTTTTATCCAATGGCAAAGACTGCTGCTATGAGGAGTGCTCTTACTCAGTTTGCGCAACAGCCTACAGAATCTATGTGCGAGGCTTGGGAACGCTACAAGGAAATGTTGAGAAAATGTCCACATCATGGAATTCCGGATTGGATGGTAATCATTGGTTTTTATAATGGTTTGGGGGCCCAATCTCGGCCCATGCTCGATGCAGCAGCTGGAGGAGCCTTATGGGCTAAAAGCTATACTGAGGCGTATAATCTTATAGAGACGATGGCTGCAAATGAGCATCAAAACCCAACTCAGAGGATGATGTCAGGCAAGGTAGCAGGTATTCTGGAAGTTGATGCAGCCACCGCTATTGCAGCCCAGCTCCAAGCGCTATCAATGAAGGTTGATTCTCTGGCTACATATGGAGTTAATCAAATAGCTATGGTTTGTGAGCTTTGTGCAGGTTCTCATGCTACGGATCAGTGTTTTCTTGTCAACGAATCTGTTCAGTATGTGAATAATTATCAGCGACAACAGCAGCCTGTGCCAGTGACCTATCATCCTAATAACAGAAATCATCCAAATTTCAGCTGGGGGAATAATCAGAATGCTATTCAGCCACCATATCAGCAAGGGGTGAGTAAACAGTTTAACCCACCTGGATTCCAGCAACCACAGCAGTATGCTACAAGGCAATCATATCCTCAACAGGGAAGTGCAGCTGCACCTACTAGTGCTGATTTTGAGGAACTTAAGCTGTTGTGCAAGAGTCAGGCGGTCTCTATCAAGACCTTGGAAAATCAAATCGGTCAATTAGCCAATACAGTGCTCAATCGTCAACCTGGCACTCTTCCCAGTGACACGGAAGTACCAGGCAGGAAGGAAGCTAAAGAGCAAGTCAAGGCTATTACCTTAAGGTCTGGAAAAGTAGCTGATGCTGAAAAGGCAAAAGAAGTCGAAGCTGAAGTTAGAGATGAAGAATCTAAGCAAAAGGAGAAAGCGGCGGAACCAAGGAAGACTACTGTTGAACACACTCTGCCTGAGGCTAATACAGGGGAGAAACAGCTCTATCCTCCACCACCTTTTCCTAAGAGATTGCAGCAACAAAAGCTGGATAGACAGTTTGGGAAGTTTCTGGAGGTGTTCAAGAAACTTCACATCAATATACCTTTCGCTGAGGCTCTGGAACAAATGCCTAGTTATGCAAAGTTTATGAAGACTATTCTTTCAAGGAAGGTGAAACTGGATGACCTTGAAACCGTTGCTCTCACGGAAGAATGCATCGCTGTTCTGCAACAAAAGTTACCACCAAAACTGAAAGATCCAGGAAGCTTCACCATTCCTTGCACCATTGACAATCTAACTTTTGACAAGTGCCTTTGTGATTTGGGAGCAAGCATTAATCTGATGCCCTTGTCGATCTTTAAGAAGCTGGATCTGCCTGATCCAAAACCCACATACATGTCGCTATAATTGGCGGACCGTTCCATTACTTACCCAAGGGGCATAGTTGAGGATGTGCTCGTCAAGGTGGATAAGCTCTTCTTTCTAGCAGATTTTGTTATTCTGGATTTTGAGGAAGATAAGAAGATTCCCATAATCTTGGGGAGGCCTTTCTTGGCTACTGGCCGTACCTTGATAGATGTGCAAAAAGGGGAACTTACTATGCGGGTCCAAGATCAGGATGTGACCTTCAACGTATTCAAGGCAATGAAATTCCCTATAGAAGATGAGGAGTGCTTAAAAGTGGATGTGATTGATTCCGCGGTTACTTCGGAACTCGAGCACATGCTAATGTCTGATGCATTGGAAAAGGCCTTAGTGGGGGAATTTGACAGTGATGATGAAGATAGCAACGAGCAATTACAATATCTGAACGCTTCTCCCTGGAAGCGAAAGCTGGACATACCATTTGAATCTCTTGGTACTTCTGACCTTAAGAATGCTGAAGGGAAGCTCAAACCATCAATAGAGGAAGCACCTACCTTGAAGCTCAAACCATTACCTGAACACTTGAGGTATGCTTTTTTAGGTGATTCATCGACGTTACCTATTATTATTTCAGCTGACCTTTCAGGTAGTGAGGAAGACAAGCTCTTAAGGATTTTGAGAGAATTCAAATCGGCTATAGGATGGACCATAGCAGACATCAAGGGGATAAGTCCTTCATATTGTATGCATAAAATTCTGCTAGAGGAAGGTAGTAAGCCAACTGTGGAACAGCAATGAAGACTGAATCCCATCATGAAGGAGGTGGTGAAGAAAGAAATTCTGAAATGGCTAGATGCAGGCATCATTTATCCTATTTCTGACAGCTCGTGGGTGAGCCCCGTACAATGTGTACCTAAGAAAGGAGGTATCACTGTGGTCGCAAATGAAAAGAATGAGCTCATCCCTACTCGAACAGTTACAAAATGGAGAGTGTGCATGGATTATAGGAAATTGAACAAAGCCACAAGGAAGGATCACTTTCCTCTTCCATTTATTGATCAAATGCTTGACAGATTGGCGGGACATGAGTATTTTTGTCTTCTGGATGGTTATTCCGGGTATAATCAGATTTGTATTGCACCAGAGGATCAGGAAAAGACTACCTTCACTTGTCCATTTGGCACATTTGCTTTTCGTAGAGTTTCGTTTGGGTTATGTGGTGCCCCGGCCACCTTTCAGAGATGTATGATGGCTATATTCTCTAACATGATTGGAAATAACGTCGAAGTGTTCATGGATGACTTCTCCGTCTTTGGACACTCATATGATGAATGTTTGAATAATCTGCGCGCCGTACTCAAAAGATGCGTGGATACTAATTTGGTGCTTAATTGGGAGAAATGTCATTTTATGGTGTGTGAAGGCATTATCCTTGGGCATAAGGTCTCTAGCAAGGGTCTGGAGGTGGACAAGGCCAAGGTGGGAGTCATTGAAAATCTTCCCCCACCCAATTCTGTGAAAGGAATCCGTAGTTTTCTTGGTCATGCGGGTTTTTATCGGCGATTCATCAAGGACTTTTAAAAGATATCTAAGCCGTTGTGTAATTTGCTTGAGAAAGATGTGCCTTTCAAATTTGATGATGAATGTTTGGCAGCATTCGAGACTCTCAAGAAGAGTTTGATCACTGCACCAGTTATTACAGCACCAGATTGGACAGAACCGTTTGAGATGATGTGTGATGCGAGTGATTATGCGGTAGGTGCAGTTCTGGGACAGCGCAAGAAAAATCTCTTCCATGTGGTCTACTATGCGAGTAAGACTTTAAATGGTGCCCAATTGAACTACACCACTACTGAGAAGGAGCTTTTGGCTATAGTCTTTGGCTTTGAGAAATTTCGATCTTATCTGCTTGGTACGAAAGTAACAGTATTCACTGATCATGCAGCTATTCGCTATCTGGTTTCTAAGAAGGATTCGAAGCCGAGACTCATTCGTTGGGTGCTTTTACTTCAGGAATTTGAGTTAGAGATCAAAGATAGAAAAGGTACCGAGAATCAAGTAGCTGACCATCTCTCTAGGTTGGAGAATGCCGATTCTACTTCACAAGATATGACGTTAATCAATGAATCTTTTCCGGATGAGCAGTTGTTTGCAATTCAGGAGGAAGAACCATGGTTTGCAGATATTGTAAACTATCTTGTCAGCAATATAATGCCTTTTAATTTGACATCCGCGCAAAAGAAGAAGTTTCTGCATGAGGTGAAGTGGTATATGTGGGATGAACCATATTTGTTTAGACAGGGGGCTGACTAGATCATCAGGAGATGTATCCCGTTCTGTGAGACGGAGGGGATATTACGAGACTGCCATTCCACGGTTTATGGTGGACACTATGGAGGTGAGAAGACGGCAGCTCGTATTCTGCAAGCAGGTTTTTTCTGGCCTACTTTGTTCAAGGATGCTCATCAGTTTGTTTTAAGGTGTGATCGTTGCCAAAGAGTGGGAAATTTGTCAAGGAAGGATGAGATGCCATTAAATGTGATGCTTGAAGTCGAGGTCTTTGATGTGTGGGGAATCGATTTCATGGGGCCTTTTATCTCGTCTTGCAATAATCAGTACATCTTGTTGGCAGTCGATTATGTCTCAAAATGGGTCGAAGTTAAAGCTTTACCGACAAATGATGCAAAGATAGTACTAAATTTTCTTCATAAGCAAATTTTCACAAGGTTTGGAACGCCTCGGGTAATCATAAGTGATGAAGGATCGCATTTTTGCAACCGTAAGTTCACTTCTATGATGCAGCATTATAATGTGAATCATCGAGTAACTACTGCCTATCATCCGCAAACAAATGGTCAAGCAGAAGTGTCTAACAGAGAGATAAAGCGCATTCTAGAGAAGGTTGTTTGTCCGTCAAGGAAGGATTGGTCTTTAATGCTCGATGAAGCTGTTTGGGCTTACAGAACAGCATACAAAACTCCACTAGGGATGTCACCGTTTCAGTTAGTGTACGGTAAGGGATGTCATCTACCAGCGGAGCTTGAGCATAAGGCCTACTGGGCATTGAAGAAATTGAACCTGGATTTAGATGCAGCTGGTAAGAAAAGAATGCTTCAGCTTAATGAACTTGATGAATTTCGACTTCAAGCGTACGAGAATAACAAAATGTATAAGGAAAAGGTGAAGAGGTGGCACGATAGGAAGCTACATCCTAAGTTATTTGTGCCAGGGCAACAAGTTCTTTTATTCAACTCTCGGCTCCGACTTTTTCCTGGTAAGTTGAAATCAAGGTGGTCTGGACCTTTTATTGTCAAAACTGTGTTTCCACATGGAGCGGTGGAAATTTTTGAGAATGATTCGGACCAAGCATTCAAGGTTAACGGTCAGCGGTTGAAGCACTACTATGGGGACATGGCAAACCGAGAGGTGGTTAGTGCCATTTTGTTGACTACTTGAGAAAGGTACGGAACGTCAAGCTAATGACGAAAAAGAAGCGCTGCGTGGGAGGCAACCCATGAATTGTTGTTACAGGAACCCTTAGAAGTTAATAACCTATCCAAAAATACAAAAAAATCAGAAAACAGGGGCTGAAAATTTTTTTTTCCAGAGACCCTCTGCGCGCCCGCGCAGCTAGGCTGAGCGGCCGCGCAGCTTGCTGCGCGCCCGCGCAGAAATGCTGAGCGGCCGCGCAAGGGTCGAGTTCCAGAAAATTTTTTGCAGTTCAGAAAAAAAAAATAAAAAAAAAAATAAAAACACAAAAACAGTTTTAGCCCATAAACCCACGAATTATTCCCACTACCCCATGATTTTATCCCTTAATTCCCAAACCCTAATCTAATCCACACCCTATATATACATACACTTATCCTACATATCTCCCACAAAACTTCCTACACTTAAACCCTCTCACAAACATCAAAAATCAGTTCTTACACACTTCTATTCACGAATCAATGGCACCCAAGAGAGCACGCACTATTGACAGCAGCAGCACAGTTCCTACTGCTGATTCATCGAGGGGCACTGCTGCAAGGCCTCGGTTAACTGACAGAGCTGCGGAGGAGGAGTACACTAGGCTGTTGGGGAAGCCGATTCTGAAGGAGAGGGGGTTTTTACCATCAGGGAGGGATGGTGAGTTGTTGCCCATGATTGCAGAGTAGGGGTGGATAGCTTTTTGTGAGTCACCCGAAGCAGTACCGATGAGCGTTGTTCGCGAGTTCTACGTGAACGCGAAGGCTGAAAAGAATGGGTTTTCTGTAGTCCTTGGGCTGACGGTTGATTATCATCTTGCGGCGATTCGCCGTGTGATTGGACAGCGAGAGAGGAAGCCCGAGGAGGAGAACTGGAATGAAAAGACTGCTGAGGATTTTGACTTGGATTTGATTTGTGCGACTCTCTGTCGACCGGGCACAGTTTGGAACCGCAGTCCAGCCAATAATAAGTATCGTCACTTTCCGGCGATCGCCATGAACAGGTATGCCCGTGCATGGAATGCATTTATATGTGCTAATATTTTGCCTTCTTCACATGCACACGAAGTCACAGTTGAGAGAGCACAGCTGTTGTGGGGAATTCTGAATGAGGAATACTATGTGGACCTTGGTGAGTTTATCTACCAAGGAATTCTGAAGTTTTTGAGGGGAGCAAAGCATATGAACATCCCTTATGCATCCACGGTCACGAAGCTATGCCGAGCAGTGGGAGTGAACTGGCCGGCTCATGAGCAGTTGCAGTTGCCAGCAGCTCCGATAGATTCTGGCACTCTGAATGGGATGCAGGAGTGGACCGGTGGTGAGCCTGAGGAGCATGGGCTGGGTTATCGTCTTCCAGGAGGGCGTCCAGCACGAGGTGCTACTATGGCTAGGCCAGGGCGTGGTGAGGCTGGTTCATCGAGAGCTCAGGAGGGTGCTGGGATGGGTGATGCCCAATATAGGAGGCTTTCACGGCGGATGAATGCCATGTATGAGACGCATAGTAGGTTTGCTCAGGAGCTCACCCTTGCGTTAGAGACTGCTTTTCGAGGCCTTGGAGCTGATATCCAGTGGCCAGTTTTTGGTGAGGACTCTGCATACCCGCCGCCTGATACTCCACCCGCTGAGGGTGATGATGATGACTCCGAGTAGGTATACCCTGTGTTCCTTTCTACTACTTTCACTGAGGACAGTGAAGATTTTTAGTTTGGGGGTGGTAGTTAAAGGAAATATTGTGTGTGTGTCATTTAGTTGCATATTCATGATAGTTAGTTCATATAGTTGCATAATTTATGCCATATAGTTTTTTTTATGAATGTCATTTAGCTCATGCATTTACTATGATCCCTTTTGCAATGATTTATCGACTGAATTGTGATATTGATGTGAGTGTAGTGATAGCATTAAAGTGATATTAAGTTGTGTAGGTTGATATGCATGCTAGAAACAATTGTAAATCCACTGAGTCTTAAAGAATGCGTAAGGGCTAGATTGTTGTTATGATTTGGTTGTTTTCAAGGTCAATCTATTTATTATGCTTAGAATTCGATTATAGGTTCTTAGTGATAAAAACATGAAAAAGAAAATTGTTTTGGAGAAAAAAAATATGGAAGTTGTTGCTAGTTGTGGCTAGGCGTCAAATGGCTAGTAGCCGGCTCGCTAATGTTGCGAGTAGTCTAGGGTTGAGTAAGATGGAGCGAAACGCACTTGCTCAGAAGTTATGAAAAAAAAAAAAAAAAAAATTTCTGCATAATTGATCAAGAGTGGGCTCTTTGGTATTCGAGTTATTAAGTTCTTAGGGGACTTTATGCCTAGTGACCTAAGTCTTTTAGAGTCTGGGATCCGCTAACCTAACGCTCGTTACATGGATACCATTGTATAAGTCTTCTGTGGACCTCACTCATTGCACGGTCAAATAAACATTTGAGTTGTAAATAAAAAGCACAATTCCGTAGTAAGCTCCAGAGTTCTTGTAGTGTTGTATATCACTTTGTGCCTAGAATTTTTATTCTTTGTATAATCGTAGGATTGCCTTGAGGATAGTCTGGTCATAGTAATTGGTCTAGTTCCGAAGCATATCTGTTAAGCATTTGCACACACCACGTTTCTGGCTGTTTGTCCGGTTGCATGAGTTTATTGATCTTTAGATGTCTAACTGCATTCGTTGAGATGAGACAATTTGGTTGGTTAATTGTAGTAAGGGGGATCGTTGCATTTTCATATAGATTGCATTCATGCATATTTTTATTTATTTTGAGTCTGTGACGCTTGAGGACAAGCATCGATTTAAGTTTGGGGGTGTGATAAGTGGCATTTTATACCGCTTAGAACGTCTTAAAAAGGCTTAAATTGGTGTCTTGAAATCAAGTATTTTGTGTATTTAATGCGTTTTCTAGTGTTTATGCATTTCAGGGTATTAGTTGCATTTCGGGGGAGGAATCATCAAGAATAAGCCTTGACATGTGTTCACCATTGCGAGAGGAAAGGAATGGGCAGATTACGGCGAAGAAACGGAGCAAGCTTGGAATTTTTCCAGTAGGGTCCTGCGCGCCCGCGCAGCAATGCTGAGCGGCCGCACAGCAGCCTGCGCGCCCGCGCAGAAATGCTGAGCGGCCGCGCAGGGTCGGGGAAAAAAAGCTGAATTATTTTAGACTTCTACTTCTGTGTGGCTTCCAACTTCTATGTAATCTGAGTTTTATGGGACTATTATATAGGTAGATTTGAGACGTTTTCATAGAGAGTATTAAGGAGATTATGTTTTAGATTGTGTTTTACGCAAGGAGCGAAGGAGATAAGGAAGAAGACCGATTTAGCACACCGCAACGAAGAGGAAGCATATATTCTTGTGATTCTTGTTTCGTTGTAACGTTGGATGCTAGTTTTCTTGCTTTGACTTATTTACTCTTGTGACGTACTCTGTTTTAATATAATTAGTTTAGTTATTATTTTCTTGTGTTTGTTTATCATGATTTCATATGAACCCATGATGGCGATGAGTTCTATTATGGGCTAATCGTGATCATGGGGTTACAACGGATTTATTATGGAATTCTTTAGTTAATTGTTTAATACTTTAGTGTATGATGATTGCATGATATCTAGTATTGGTTGTGCGTATTCGTCTTATGTGCGTCGCGAACATATAAGATAGGGTGTTAATCTCTTGTGAAGCGACGGTGGATCTTGAGATTTAGAACTTGCCATGCTAGCATAGGTTCATGTACGTTGTGCATGATTAGTGGGTAACTCTAACAGTTTTATTTGCCCTATGTAATCAAAAGGAATAACTTGTGCTTAAATCGTTGTGTTGTCAATTTCTGTAGACATATAGGAACTCAACATAATTGATGACTATTCAACTTCTATCTTAATTGTGGATGCTTGGTAGAATGGTATTAGTACAATGAAAGTTGGCTTTTATCAGTTTCGTGTTATTCGATTAATGTCATCACTGTCACATGCTAAATGTAATAACAATGGCTATAGAAGGAAGTAATAATGAAGTTGTGATCTCATGAGTGTTTTATTATTGATAAATTAAAGTGTTAGTTAAGTGGTTAACTAAGTAGTTAATTATAGTTAATATTTAATCAACAATTTTAAGTGTTATTATCTTAACATTGAGAAGTAATCATACATTGGTGAGTGAGTTTAATTAGACAATAATTTAGTCTGAGTCTCTGAGGGAACGAACTAGAAAGTATTCTATATTACTTGCGAATGCGTATACTTGCGTGAATATTAGTGCGTGTTTTCGCCCTAACAATAGCCTTTTTGAGTCTTCAATTACATTACATGATTGAAAGTAAAACTAATCTAATGAACTTACAAGAATAACTCGAGTTACATTCGAGATTTATGATTACAAAGATTGACGACATGTAAGTCGTATTTAAAACCAAAACCAAAACCACTACACTAAGGTCGAAAGGCCATAACCATCCACCATGCTCATACAACACATAAAAGCATGTTAAAACACATAATCTGATCTTAACATATCATATTATCCATGATCTAATCATTAAAAAAATATGACAAAAATTAGAATAATCAGAATCAAATTAGAAAAACAAGAATCACTGTTTATGGGAAGTAAACGATGTCAAAAGCCTTACAGATGAGTCGTTGAAAGCTTTAGCTATCAGTTTTGTTCAGACGCTCGTTTACCAATCGAATAGAGTATTCGTTTGCGTAAATCGGACACCAGACCCAGATTTCAGCAAATCTGCAGCAGCCAATTCAGAATTTGTATCTAATATGATTCTCATAATTAGGACAAACATAAATCATGTATATATCAGGTATATATACAGATTACATAATCATCTAATAATTATACAACTCACATGAATATCATATATTCAAAACCATACATATACAAGTATATTATATCAACATCAAATCATGGCGAATCACGTACATGCTCATATATCGAAAACGGTTAAACACATAAACGAATTAAAAACTTTTCGCAAGTAGCTCTGATGCCATTGAAGGGTTTTTAGCACATAAACGCAACGAAAACATAAATTTAAATTTTAAAAGACAAAATCCCTCCGCAGGATCCATGCAAAAAATAATATTCAATTCGTAGTTTAGTATGTTTTACCTTAAGAAGCTTTACGTTAATGGAAAGATGGAGGTCTTGAATGATCACCACGTAGCTCGTCGCTGGAACGATCTACGCCTTGAAGGTATCCACACGAATGATCGCCCGGAGGATGGATGTGTACTAGCACGTTCTTGAGGCCGCCTTCTTGCTCTCTCTCTCTCTCTCTCTCTTCAAGCTGCTAGGGTTTATATTTTATCAAATAAAACGTGTAACCCTAATTCTATTAGAAAAAGATATTATATAGGGAAGAACTAATGGGCCTCCAACCCTAAACTTAATTTTAGAGTTATTATTATTATTAAATTCGAAATTCTAATTATTGTATTATTAAGTCTCACTTAATCATCCAATAATTTAATTTCAGATTTAATTATAAAATTCGAATTTCCTATTTATTTAATTAATTAAGTCACACTTAATTAATAACAAATAATTCGAATTACTTACATTTAATTTAAATCCGAATTTAAATTAAATAATCCTCCAATCATTCTTTGTGCGACCCTTTAGGTTATTATTACGTTGGCAACAATTTTAAATCTAATTTAAAATCATAAACAATGAGCGGCATCTAGTAATACATCATTGTTACCCAAGTAATAATAATTAAATCGGTGATCGATTAAACCTTTTGTGTATAATTTATAATGTACTATAATCCTTTTAACCATATATTATAGATTAAACTCGAGGCATGTTATGTGTCATCCTCTTCATAATTTAATCTAGGTTTCCTTGATCGATGAGTAGACTATAACATCAAATCAATATTTGAGCATGACCATGCATTTCATAGTCTAACTCAAACAAGAGGCCAATAATATCACTCCTAAAATAGAAAGGTTAAATCCTTTCTAGATCATTTATATTTCTCATATGATTCATAATATACCCAATATACACTTTTATCATCACCCGGTCAAAGGTAACTTTTAATGCAACCAAAATATATTAATTCTCATATAGAAATATAATGATTTCAAGTCTAAGGATCAATACATCATTATCACTGTGAGAATTACTTATGACACAACAGACATGTAGAATCTCACATTGGGTCTTCCAGCACCATGTATATAATACATTGCCTGTGTTTTGACTTTAGTATCACTATACCTATGATCAATGAGATGTGATCATCAGTCAACATTCACACTAGTCTTAATGCATTATTATTGTCCCTTAATAATAATACTCGACTAGGGATCTTTAGGAATATCGATACTATTCTCATAATCTCATTTCTAAGTCACGTACTTAGAGATATAAAATTACATATCACATTCCAAGGACATTTATTAATCTAACATCTTATCGCAGAAAATAAAGATATAATAAATTACTAAAGAATAATCCATATAATCAGAATTAATAATCCAAATGTTTCCTAATATAAATATAATAGTGTTGTCTCTAGGGCACAAACACTAACAACGATTGCATTGAGCATATGCAATAAGCCGTTAAACCCATAAGTAGCCCTAGTAGGACGAGTGTTGTCTCGTTAAGGTTTATAGTGAATTTACCTACAAAATTCATTTTTCTTTTCTGCCAAGTCTCAAGTATGCAACATCTCATAGCACTCCACACATGTAAATCATAATTACACAATTTTTACAGTCTTTCTAATTTATACATTATTTGTACACAACAATCCAAGTACGCACACATTGTCTAAATAGATAAAATTAACATGAAACAGCCATCAAAGTCGCCTTTAGTAAGTAACATGCTATGAATATGAAAGCTCACATAACTCTCAAGTCACACAAGGTTAAGTGTATTCGCTCAAGTTCGATCAATGAAGTCATGCGCTACCATAAGCTTGGTTATCTACCAAATCTCCACTACTTTATATATATGCATGCACTAATTAAAAGGTCTTCGTTAAATGTTGTGACATGGCTAAGGCGAAGGGCAGGATATCAAGAAAAAGGCTCATAAGTTGTAACGACTGGGAACTTTACGTTTATATTATATCATGATTATAATAAAATATGTGAATTAATGTGTCATTTATGTGTGATTATCTGATAAACCCTAACTGTTACGTGATACGTGTATTCCATGTCATTTATGTATTTTAAGGTATTTTTCAGATATTTTATTATGCATTTATAGGTTTTATTTCAAACGTTTTATGACCCAAACGATGATTTTAAAGCCAGTATTTCAAATAAAATAATGGGCCTTATTTTTCATCAAATGGCTTTTACAATCGCCTTGTTCTGAACATCTAGATAATTTATAAATTTTCTCGTTTTGCGAAAAAATGATTTTTCCGGGCCCCATTGGGTGTCAAAAACCCCACAAAAATCACATTTTTATTTTTATAAAATTATAGGACTTTCATTTATATTATTTCTTTGCATTTTTGCATTTTTCACAATTTTTGGGAATTTTTGGCATATATATTGCATATATAAAATATTTATAAATTAAATTTTAATACTCAAAAATTATAAAAATTAGGGTCCCAATATTTTTATTTAATGTATAATTAGCCCCTTAATTTTAATTAGGAGTATTATTTTTACTACTATAAATAGCCTAATTTTTATTTAATTAATTATAATTAATCATTAAAATCTGCAAAATTACCAAAAATTCTCTGAAATCGGGTCGGGAAGAACATGTTCGGGTCGAAGAATCAAGTCGTGATTTCTCACTGATTACAGTATCAAATCGTGTGATTCAAGTACTCAAATCGAAGGTTTTGATCCGTTGTTTCTGTTTCTTGCATCAATTTCACGTTTTATTGCATCGTTTTTGATTTTTGATTTCTAGGGTTTATGTTCGAATTAGGGCTTTTTGATTCTGCGGTTATTGTGATGTTTTGATGATTGATATAGCTTTGTTAGATGATTTACAGTCGATTTATGGTGTTTAATTGAACAAACGATGCTTGGATAATGATTCACGATTTCTAGGGTTTAGGTCGAATTTTCAAAACACAACTCGATTATTTCTGTGAATATTTGGTTCTTGTAATGTTAGGGCTTTGATTGTATATGTTCTTAGCTTCATTTTGCACTATATAACGTTTGATTTTATGTACGATTCTGCAAATTCGATTTTTGGCCGGAGTTTATGTCAATTTTGCCGGAGAAGTTGATTCAGGAGTTATTCTGTGATGTTTTGGCCGTGGTTGGATTGCTGTGTTGATTTGCAATGAAAAACACTCAAAAACAGCACCAAACGGTGTTGATTTGGGGCTGATCGGAGCTTGGCCGGACTCTGGGAACTCACCGGAATCTGGAAAAATTCCGGCGTGTTCTTGGTGACCCGGAATCCAACCCGTTTGACCCGTTCAGATTACCCGGTTTTGATCTGTTTTTGTCAGAAACCAATTTTTGACAACTGTTTCTGAAATTTTGATTTTTATTTTATTTTTATTAATTTTAAAAATCAGTTTTATTTATTTTGTAAATTGATTAATTAATTATTTAATTAATTAATTTATATTATAAATAATTCTGAATTATTTTCTAAAAATCAGATTGAATTATTTTCTTAATTATTTATTATTTATTTATTACTTATTAATTACTTAAAAGTGATTAATTATTTTGATAATTAATCAAATAATTTTCAGTAAATCATAATAAATTCATTTTAATTTCAAAAATTATAGAAAAATTATTTTTAATTCTGATTTTCTTAAATAATGATTTAAAAATTATTTTTGGGTTTTAAAAATTAGTAATAATTATTTATAATGATTAATAAATGGAATTATCAGTATTTAATTAATAATAATTCAACCGTTAGTCCGTTTTGCGTGAAACGAAAGCTTGTTAACTCAGAAAAATGAATTCTTTTCATTAAAAATAATATCAAAGCTTAATTTCTTTTAGAAGTTAGTTGATTTTGTGACTTGTTTGATTATCAGTCAAGTTACGTGCCGAGACGAGTCCGAAAAATTCCGGAAAAATGGGAAACGAGTCAGATAACGATCAGTTGAGCGATCAGCGAGTCGATTTTAGTTTTAAAAATTATTTTAACCATAAAAATGATTATGTGCTTATGTGCTTATGTGTATTACGTGGTTAATCGAGTCTTACTTGCTTATATGTAATACATGAGTCAGTCATAAGCGCATGGGTAGATGTTAGGATCAGTTTGAAGTCGATTCAAGATGCAAATAAAGTACGACGTGACTTAACTAGTCTGTTTTGCCAACAGAAGCTAAGCCAGCCAGGCCAGTTGAGTCGGTAATAGTCCAAGGTGATAGACATAAGTGATTCAATTGGAGTAAGTCACACAGAAGGCAAGTTTTTCCTCTATTCTACTTTCGGAATAGTGATATTGATTCAAATATTTATCACATTTACATTCTCTTGATTATTATTCTTGATCACTAATATACAATCCCTATTCCTTTGTTCATATTTCATTTCAATTCTTGATTTCTCCATTTCTTTTGATTCTTGATTCATATTCTGTTGGTAACACATGGAGATTGATATATTCTAGTGTTTGGAATATATCAAAGCATACCGATTGTCCCGGTTGCTAAGCGATGGACTGGATAATGATATTTTGGGATTGAGTGTGTCTTAATCCTGAGGACCGGGATGATTGGTGCCTCGACGTGGGCCGTAGTTCCTGGGTACCCGACTGGATCTATATATTGAGATATGGATCTGCATTATATTCTGACTGATCAGCAGAATATAGATGCGAACTTGTGTCCAGTTTAGTTTATTTGTACTCGCCAGTAATGGCCTTCTTTCTATTCTCGTGAGGTTATATCTTGGCAGATATACCTGGGATGGCGGATTCATTTACAATGCTTTAACACTGTTTATATGTTTGTGGACTTGTTGAGCAACTTTTGGCTCACCCCTTTTGTTGTTATTCACCTTATTGTTTTCAATTAAGAAGGAATATGAAACCAATCATGACTCGAGTGGTAAAGAAGCGAGTCAAGCCTCGGGATCCTCTTATACCCAAGGTGTTGATCCCAATCCAGGAAGAAAGCTTTGAGTTGCCCGAGCAGGTGGAGTGTTGATAGATAGTAGGTGTGTGTGTGTTTGAATAAAAGTTGAACTTAGCTTAAAATGAATTAAACAATGGTTTGTAATAAAGAGAGTTGGTGAGACTTTGAATGTTGGTTTGTAATAAAAGTAGTTAGTGGTTCTTGTTTTCATACTTCAACCTAAAAAGATCCTGGTTAGTGTTAAAGGGGTTTAATTTCATTTCTTTATTAATTGTTAATCAAATTATACAGGTTTGGTGATTAGCTAGTAACCCCCAGACTTATACCCCGGGTCTGGAGGGTGTTACAGGTTTGGTATCAGAGCTGTAGGTTTGGTCCCTGAAAACAAGAACATTGGGATTAAGATAGGATAAGAAGATCACATAAGATAGGGATAGTCAAATTAGGATGAATAGTGTTAGGATTTAGGTCAGATTAGAATAGGGAAATAATCTTAGGATTGTTAATGACCTTTTCTTTTCTTTGGTATATTATCAGATGGCATCTTCTAGTTATTCTGCATCTTCCGAGAGGACAGTCACTGGGCCAGTAGCACCAGCCATACCTCCAGTATCTGAGCATATGTTTCCTCCTCTACCACCTCCACCACCATTACCACAGGAGCTGGTACCACCAGTACAGGAGATAGTGCATGATCCCATAGAGATGTTTGATCCATTTGAGTTCTTCGAGCCGATGGTTCCTTTACCTATTGAGCACTAGTTTATACTAGGTATTGAGCAGGAGTTACCACCACCACCATTGTTACCTCCTATACCAGTGCATGCCCCAAAGTCGGACATAGTTCAGATGATTCCAGTAGAGGGGATGGGAGAGCATGATGTGGATCTACAGTTAGGTTTACCCCAGCAGGGTGCAGGTATTCCGAGGGTTCCTTCTCAGGAGTCAGTAGGTCAGGTTGCTCAGCCGCATATGGTACCATACCATGAGTATAGAGTTATGAGGGATGATGTGGAGTATTGGCGGGCACAGTGTCGGGAGATTATGCATCTGTTTGATCAGAGGGACAGAGGACCGTTAGCGGCCCTACAGCCGGATTATTATATGAGACAATGATTACAGTCAGTATTGATGAGTGCTACTTGGGAGCTGGATGAGTTGACTCATAATGGACCTCCTTCTTTTGCAGAGTTCTACAGGGTTTTTCGCTTGGCACAGACTTTGGTCCAGGCACTTAGAGAGGAGCTTAGGCGTATTCCGCCTGGGTTTTGAGAGGGTTTGAGACGGTGACTCCAGAGTGCATGTGTATATAGAGGCAGCATAGTATAACCTAGTGAGTAGTGTGTATGTGTGTATCAGTAGTTTAACTTGTAGTAGTAGTTTAACTTGTAGCGATAGTGTGACTTGTAGCCGTAGTGATGACCAGTAACCCGAGACTTTTTGTATCAAGCATTTACACCTGAAGCTGGTGTCACACATATATATATAAGATGAACTTTTTCAAATTTTTTTTTATTTAAATTTCAGTCTTTACAGTTTCATAGCATTTACTTTCACTTTACAGTTTTTCATATTATAATTCCTGTTGAAAAAAAAAACAATTATTTTATTTAATTGTTTACATTTCCAGTCTGTACACTCAACAACTGTTTTCTTTAAATAAACCATGTTATGAATACAGGATAAATTGTTTTCCATACATATTGTCGATTGTTTATTAAACTGTTAAATAAATATCACCTGTTTTATTATCAGAAGAAGATGGCACCAAAAAGAAAGACTAGGGCTGAGACCTCTAACAGCAATTCTGAAAATCAGACTAATGAGACCATGAACTAAATGTTCCATCTGATGCAACAACAGATGGTAATGATGCAGCAACAGATGCAGCATCAGCAACAGCAGATACAACAACAAATGTTACAACAGCCACCTCGTCCTGAGCTTCAATTACCACCAATATTACCTGTTGTTACTTTTAAGCAGTTTCAGTTAGTTAAACCTCCAGAGTTTGAAGGGACTACTGATCCTATTAAAGCTACCACCTGGTTAAAAGAAGTAGAGAAAGCGTTCGCACTAGTGAAGGTAGGTGAGGACCAGAAGACTGATTTTGCTAGTTACTTGTTGAAAGGAGAGGCGAATTATTGGTGGGAATCTAAAAAGGCCTTAGAGGGTGAAGAAGTTATTGCATGGGATAGGTTTAAAGAGTTGTTTTTAGAAAAGCATTTTCCTCGCTATGTGAAGAATCAAATGCAAATTAAGTTTCTAGAACTGAAGCAGGGAAATATGTCTGTGGCAGAATATGAAGCCAAATTTACTGAGTTGGCTAGGTTTGTTCCAGAACAGGTTGATACTGAAGAAAAACTAGTTCAAAGGTTTCAAGAAGGATTACGACCATGGATTCGTGGCCAAGTTACAGTTTTCGAATTAACGACGTTTACCACCATAGTTCAGAAAGCTTTAATTATAGAAGGGGAAAGTGAAAGATCTCAGCAAGATAAGGGACAGGGAAGTTTCCCAGATCGCTCTAGCAGAAAGCCGGGTTTCCAAGCCCGGGCAAATTTGAATTTTAAAAGGATAGGACAAGGTTCACAGAAGGCAGGTAATCGTTTCCAAACCTCCAGTCAGCAGGGAATGGTCAGAGTTCCAGTGCCATACTGCAAGACATGTAATCGAAAGCATACTGGTGTATGTATCAAAAGGGATGTAACGTGTTATCGGTGTAAGCAGAAAGGGCATTATTCTAACGAATGTCCAACAGGTAGAACAACAGAGATGACTTGTTTCCAGTGTGGAAAGAAAGGGCATATCGCCAGAAATTGCAAAGGATCAGCTATGGCAGCCAGTGTTCCGAGAATGTTAGCATTACCTCCGCCGCCGCCTAATCAACCCAAAGCAAGAACTTTTAACATGACCATGAAAGAAGCGGTGCAGAGTCCGAGTGTTATTGCAGGTACACTTTTGGTGAATTCTGTAATTTTAAAAGTATTAATTGATTCTGGAGCTACTCGTTCATTTGTTTCTGAAGAATTTCTTGGTAAGTTACATTGTGAAATCGAATGGTTGGGCGAAATGTTAATTATAAAATTAGCGAATGACGACCAAGTTCCGGTAGATCGAGTATGTCCTGCGTGTGATATAGAAATAGCCGGACATCATTTTTCGGTAGATTTAATTCCTTTTAAGCTAGGAGAATTCGATATTATCTTGGGAATGGATTGGTTAGCATGTCATAACGCTCAGATAGATTGCGCGAATAAGAGAGTCAAATTGCGAACTGCGGAGAATGCAACAGTAATATTCAAAGGCGAAAAACAGCAGAAGAAATTTCTTACTGTGATGCAGACTAAATGATTGCTTCGACAAGGATGTGAGGCATACATAGCTTACGTGTTAGATACCGAAAGAGGAAGTCCTAGAATAGAAGACATTCCAATTGTGTGCGAGTTTCCAGACGTCTTTCCAGACGAGCTTCCAGGGTTACCACCAGATCGAGAAATTGAGTTCACAATTGATCTAGCACCAGGTACAGAACCAGTTTCGAAAGCTCCATATCGGATGGCTCCAGTCGAAATGAAGGAATTGTCAACGCAACTGCAAGATCTTCTAGACCGAGGCATCATACGACCTAGTGTATCCCCATGGGGTGCACCGGTGTTATTTGTGAAGAAGAAGGACGGCAGCATGCGATTATGCATTGACTATAGGGAATTGAATAAACTCACTATCAAGAACAAGTATCCTTTACCGAGAATCAACGATTTGTTCGATCAGCTAAAAGGAGCAGCATGGTTTTCAAAGATAGATTTGCGATCAGGCTATCATCAATTGAAGATTAAAACTGAAGATATTCCAAAGACTGCGTTTCGTACAAGATATAGGCATTACGAGTTTTTGGTAATGGCATTCGGTCTGACAAACGCGCCAGCAGCATTCATGGATTTGATGAACAGAGTATTCAAGAAATATTTGGATAAATTCGTGATTGTATTCATTGATGACATCTTGATTTACTCCAAGTCAGAAGAAGAGCATGCAGAACACTTGAGAATAACTTTGGAAATTCTGAGGAAAGAGCAACTATACGCAAAATTTTCGAAATGTGAATTCTGGTTAAGAGAAGTACAATTTTTAGGGCATATTATCAGTAGAGAAGGCATCCAAGTCGATTCAGCAAAGATTGAAGCTGTGTTAAATTGGGAAAGACCAAGAACGCCGACAGAAGTTCGAAGTTTCTTGGGATTGGCAGGATATTATCGAAGGTTTTTCAAAGATTTTGTGAAAATAGCAACGCCGCTGACCAAGTTAACTCGAAAAAGTGAAAAGTTTGAATGGAGTGATAAGTGTGAAGAAAGTTTTCAAGAGCTGAAAAATCGGTTAGTAACCGCACCAGTACTTGTATTTCCAGACGAGCTAGGAAATTTCGTCATTTTCAGCGACGCTTCGTATCGCGGGTTAGGATGTGTACTGATGCAGCACGGTAACGTCATCGCATATGCTTCGAGATAACTTAAACCTCATGAACAAAAATATCCCACTCATGATCTGGAATTGGCAGCGATCGTATTTGCGTTGAAGCTTTGGAGACATTATCTCTACGGTGAAAAATGTGAAATTTACACAGATCATAAAAGTCTAAAGTATATCTTTACGCAAAAGGAGCTGAACATGCGACAACGTCGATGGCTGGAATTGATAAAGGATTACGATGTCACGATTAGTTATCATCCAGGGAAAGCAAATGTTGTAGCAGATGCGCTGAGCAGGAAAGAAAGATTGAATCGGTTAACTTCGTGTGAAGACTTAATCAAGGAATTCGACAAATTAGAAATTGAGATTCGTATTCCCAATGAATCTGCAGAAGTTATCTACATTATGACTTTCCAACCGGAATTGTTAGAAAAGATTCGCCGCTATCAAAATGAAGTGATGAGTTAAGATGACGACCTGACGGGAGAAGAAATCACAACTCAGAAAGATAGTGAAGGAATTTTACGCTTTGCGTCGAGAATCTGAATCCCTAACGTAGTAGAATTAAAAGAAGAAATAATGCGAGATGCGCACAATTCGAAGTATTCCATTCATCCAGGAAGTACAAAAATGTATCGTGATCTGAAAGAAAACTTCTGGTGGCCGAACATGAAGAAGGAAATAGCTGAATGGATAAGTAAGTGCTACACATGCCAGCGAGTTAAAGCGGAACATCAACGTCCGAGTGGATTATTGCAACCATTAGACATTCCAGAATGGAAATGGGAACATCTAGCGATGGATTTTGTGGTAGGACTACCAAGGACAAAGGCAAATCATGATGCGATATGGGTAATCATTGACAGACTCACGAAGTCGGCATATTTTCTACCAATCAATGAAAGATTTTCACTCGACAAGCTAGTACACATATATCTCAAAGAAATTGTGATGCGACATGGAGTTCCAGTCGCTATCGTGTCTGATCGAGATCCTCGTTTCAACTCAAGATTTTGGAGACAATTTCAAGAATGTCTTGGAACTAAATTGAACATGAGTACCGCTTATCATCCGCAAACCGACGGGCAAAGTGAAAGAACTATCCAAATGATTGAAGACATGCTACGAGTTTGTGCGATAGATTTTGAAGGCAGTTGGGATGAACATCTACCCCTAGTGGAATTTTCTTATAATAACAGTTATCACGCCAGCATTGGAATGCCACCGTATGAAGCATTGTACGGGAGAAAATGCAGATCACCAGTATATTGGGATGAAGTTGGAGAACGCAAAATTTTGGGTCCAGAACTAATTCAACAGATGAAAGAAAAGATTGAACTCATTCGAAAACGACTCGATGCAGCGCAAAACAGGCAACGCAAATATGCAGATCAAGCCAGGAAAGATATAGACTATCAGGAAGGAGAAAACATACTACTCAAAATATCGCCATGGAAAGGATTAACCAGATTTAGCAATAAGGGTAAATTGAAACCACGTTACGTTGGACCGTTTGAAATTTTGAAGAAAGTGGGAAAAGTTGCATACGAATTAGCTTTACCGCCTCATATGCAGCATATTCACAATGTGTTTCACGTGCCCATGCTTAAGCGATATAATCCTGATTCTAGGCATGTAATCGAGTATGAGCCGATAGAAATCCAACCTGATTTGTCTTTTATAGAACAGCCGGTAAGAATTTTAGATCGGCGAGAGAAAGTGTTGAGAAATAAGTCTGTATATTTAGTGCGAGTGTTGTGGAGAAATCCTATGGTTGAAGAATCAACCTGGGAACTCGAAAGTGAAATATTAGAGAAATACCCTCATTTGTTTTCATAGAAGATTCTGAGGACAGAGTTCTTTTAAGGGGGGAAGGATGTAACGACTCGGAACTTTACGTTTATATTATATCATGATTATAATAAAATATATGAATTAATGTGTCATTTATGTGTGATTATCTGATAAACCCTAACTGTTACGTGATACGTGTATTCCATGTCATTTCTGTATTTTAAGGTATTTTTCAGATATTTTATTATGCATTTATAGGTTTTATTTCAAACGTTTTATGACCCAAACGATGATTTTAAAGCCAGTATTTCAAATAAAATAACGGGCCTTATTTTTCATTAAATGGCTTTTACAATCGCCTTGTTTTGAACATCTAGATAATTTATAAATTTTCTCGTTTTGCGAAAAAATGATTTTTCCGGGCCCCATTGGGTGTCAAAAACCCCACAAAAATCACATTTTTATTTTTATAAAATTATAGGACTTTCATTTATATTATTTCTTTGCATTTTTGCATTTTTCACAATTTTTGGGAATTTTTGGCATATATATTGCATATATAAAATATTTATAAATTAAATTTTAATACTCAAAAATTATAAAAATTAGGGCCCAATATTTTTATTTAATGTATAATTAGCCCCTTAATTTTAATTAGGAGTATTATTTTTACTACTATAAATTGCCTAATTTTTATTTAATTAATTATAATTAATCATTAAAATCTGCAAAATTACCAAAAATTCTCTGAAATCGGGTCGGGAAGAACAGGTTCGGGTCGAAGAATCAAGTCGTGATTTCTCACTGATTACAGTATCAAATCGTGTGATTCAAGTACTCAAATCGAAGGTTTTGATCCGTTGTTTCTGT